>NW_027497460.1:0-141263 GCF_021521415.1 Bidens hawaiensis
ATTGAGTATGCATACAGCCCCCGAAAACATAACAAGAAATTGGGGCTAGAACTCACCTGAATCCTGTTACGCTCTCTGTTAATCGTTATCCCTATCTTTAGTTGAGCTCGGCTGACTGTACATTAATTATACGTATCATACATATCATATTCACATTATTTATATCTCAGCCATAAATGACTAAGTCTGGCATGATCTAACGGTTTTGTTTTAGATTAAATTTTACTTAGAATATTTATCCTTAAGCCCTAAGGTACTCGAATACAAGGTATCCATTTTCTTTAACATTCTCTTATTTTATCTCTTTATGTTCTTATAATGCATACCATCATGGGTGTATGTATATATATATATACATATACGGGTCACCATGCATTCAGGTCTCAATGTAACCGAGTTCTTAAGGTATGCGAGTTCTGATTGTATGCGAGTTCTTGTAAACGAGTTCATGTAAGTGAGTACATGTAAGCGAGTACATGTAAGCGAGTATATGTAAGCGAGTCCCCATATGTAAGCGAGTTCATGTAATCGAATCCTCATGTAATCGACACAGCAGTGTGTTCGAGTTTAATTGTAATCGATTAGTCAAGTCCCTTGTGATCGATCATAACATTGTAAGTGAGTCCTTAACATATTGTAATCGAGTCTTAGTGTATGCGAGTTATACATGTATTCGAGTTTTAACGTGTATGCGGGTCATACATTATAAGCGAATAGGATCACATGCAAGCGAGTATATTGTATTCGAGTTAAACTTGTAATCGAGTAACACAAGTTGTAGGCGAATCAATATTGTAATCGACTATCAAGTTGTAAGCGAATCAACATTGTAATCGAGTATAGTATTTGTAAGCGAGTTGTATTATTGTAAGCGAGTTTCATACTTGTAAGAGACGTGGACATTGTATGTGATTAAGGGCTTTGTAATCGAGCTTTTGTAAGCGAACATAACAAAGTTGTTCATTGTAAGCGAATATAATAAAGTAATCGAATGATTTGTATGGCAGCTCATTTGTAATCAACTTGGTCTCATGTAATCGAACGAACTGTAGCTGCGGTTTCCTTTTTTTCATTATTATTATTTCATTTCATGACCTTAACATCTTATTAGGGTTCGGTATCAACCCATAAACGTTCCCTTAACCGTTTTCGGCTAAAACTTGACCCGAGTGACCATAAAGCTTGGATCTTTATGGCTAAAGATTTTTAAGACTAGATCTAGGGTTTCTTAAATGAGCCGTTCATGACCAAAGGTTCGTTAAGTCCATTTTAACATCAAGTTTGCTACTTTATGGTTCGTTTATACCCGATCTACTCTATGTTTAAGTTTCATGGCTAACCGTTCATAAAAACATAAACTTTAAAGATCAAGAACATACAATTACTCGTTCTAAAGCCACGGTTTTGCTTGGTTATGAACTACAATCTTGTATCTTGCTTGTAGGGTTAAGATTTATCAAGATTTAGACTAGGTTTGATCTTGGATCTCTTCCTTCTTACCCACGGCTTCAAGAGAGAATATGTGTGTGTGTGTGTTTGAGTGTGTAGAGAATAAGATAGAGAGAAATGAGAGTTTTAGGGAGGTTTAAGGGAGTATTTATACTCTCTTAAGCCCATGAACCTATGCCCATCCTATCCCTTATTCCATCTTTTCCCACCCAGGTTCATATTCTTTATTATATTTAATCTAATTAAATATCAACACACAATAACTAAACACAACATTCCTTTTTTTTATTATCATAAATTAGGATATTACAGAGCACCACCACGAGTTACCACCGACGTTAACCACCACCACCCACCGCAACCACCGGCCTTTATAGATAAAGATATGAGTCCGAAACCAACATCACCGCCACCAGAATCTTAGGGGTTTAGATGTCCCAGGGTTTCGATTTTCAAGGATTCGATTTAGTTTTCTTTAAGTGTAACATTCATTAATTTTCAAATTAGAAACCCAACCCGTTATAAAATTTACGTATCTACATTTATTTTTATTGATATTTCATTGATTAATAATGTTATTACAATGTTATTAACTAATCAGTTTCGTTTCAAGTATTTTATGTCTTTATTCAATTTAAATCAAGTCCAGGGTGTAAAGCGCCAAATTCTAAAAATTTGGTGAAAACCCACCCGTCGCGCTATGCAACGAGCTAAAGAACTTTAAGTCTTCAATTGGGTTGCACTACTCGACGAGCATATGGCACGTCGCATAGTGTGCGACGTCGTTCGTTGTTACAAATTTTCTTGTTTAATTTCTCATTAACTCGTTTAAACATCAATTCAAGGATTTCAAAGATGTTTCAACACAGTTTTGTGATAACAAACTTGTCTTAAATTTCAAATTATGTTCCAACTCAAATTGATGAGTCAATAGAGTCAATTCAAAAATCTAAAGTCCATTAACAAGTTTTTACCAAAGTCAATTATTTGGTTATCATTCTTGGCCATGCTTGCCTATACATAGTCTCATTTATCCTCTTCAACCTTTTCAAACCTCAACTCACGAAATTTCTTGATTACTCTTTGCTAATTTGATTTATTCTCAAATTTAACTTTCAAAAGTCAAACAGTGAAAATCTAGATGTTTTATTTTATTCTTGTATCCAACTTTGGGGTATTTTAAGTTTATACTTTTTGCGTGTTTGGATGGTTTGGAAAATGGTGATATGTTAAAATTAATTTAACATTAATGTTAGTTCATCTAAAACGAACTTGACTCGCTTATGCATTATTCGGTTTTGGTTTACTTATTTTCTTATCCGACATTCTAAAAAACTAATTCTTTTCATCTCATCAACTGAAAAATAATATTACCAATTCGCAAACGAACCCGACATAAAAATTGAGTTCGGGTCCAACTGGAAACAAACCACTCGCTTAAACTCATTTTTGGCCTGTTTCAGATTTTCTCGAAACGAGTGCGCCTTCTTATTTAACTAAGTAAACAAACCACTCGCTTAAACTCATTTTTGGCCATTTCGAATTTTCCTTGAAACGAGTGCGCCTTCCTTTCTTTGAATGGCCAACAAAAAGGAAATTCATTAACCAAACAAACCAAATGAAGCCAGCAAGAAACTCGCCACTATATTACACCTCGTGTTACAATCTTTTCACATAATTACCACAAACATGTACAACATCGCCACCTAACATCACAACACAAAATCAAAATTCCAACACTCCTCCCATGTCATGCACAACCGTTTCGATCTATTACAAACCCAAAGAAAACTCAACGCCTTTATTTCACACACCACCTTACTCAAGTTTATCGATTTCCTCTCATAAACCGCCAAATTCCTTTCCTTCCAAATACTCCATATCGTTGTAAGGCAGATTGCAAGAAAAGCCTTTGCAACTCTTGGATGTATAGGAACAGATTTATAAAGTTCCAGAATATCACGTAATGAAAACGCGAAAAATTCCGGAACTCTACACCACCTCGTGATCTCCCCCCAAACTGCTTGTGCGAATCTACATGACACAAAAAGATGTTATGCCAACTCCTCATACTCCCCACAACAAACACAAGAAACTGAGTCCACCACCCGTCGTCTCGCCAAGGATGCTAGGGAGGGTATTCTCTCCATTTCCGGTCTCCAAAAAAATATACCCACCTTTTTTGGGACTAACCTATTCCAATCAAACACATAAGTCTCACCATGTGCACGACTCATTTCCAACTAATATTTGAGACTTTTAACTAAAAAGTCATGAACCTGGTCCAACCCCATATGCAACGATCATCATCTGGAGTAAGTCTCACTTGTTGGCAAAGTAACAATAGCCCCCTCAGTTGATCCATTTCAGCTTGTGTATAGGGTTGTCTTGACCAGCCCCACTGACCACATATTTCCTCATATGCATCACTAACCGGTCCGCCACTTTACACCCTTTACTCGTCTTGATCGCCTTCTTAATAAACTAAGAATATTATAACCCAACTTTTTTATAAATAATTAAAATTAACCTACTATTAGATATTTACACGAAAAGTCTAAAAATATAATTATAGAGTAAATATATATATTTTTTACTTTTAAATGCTTAAAACACTAAACTATGAACCAAATTCTTCACAGTCTTATGCTTTCATTTATTTTCTTAAATCCTATACTGAACCTAGAAATATTAATGACAAACCGAACCAAACCATTTCACTCTCTTAACGCTCGTTTCTCACTTTACTCGCTTAAGCTTAACAAGTGAGTTTCGTAACCCCTTTTTTTCATGCTTTATAAATATTTGGGGTGTAGCACGTTACCCTATTTTCTCGTTAGTTCATGCTCGCTGCTTACAAAACGATTCACACTTTTTTCATGTATTTTAATAATGTTATGCCATATTGTTTATGATGATCATACATGAACTATGTGCAATGTTTTTATCGGTATATGGTTGGTACATCAAACATCAAACATCAAAGTGGGAGAGTCCGGCGGGACGTATATTTGTCACTTTAATAGTGTCTATAAGCGATGGAAAATCTAAGTACCTCCGGAAAGTCCCAAAATCAGGATCTAAACAATATGATATCAAGTTACACAACTACTAGGCGGAATCTAGTAGTAATGGTCATTTAAGAACATGAACTAAATGCACATGATTCTATTAGATTAAATAGTCTGGTACATAAGCCTTTACAACTAATTAGTTTCTTAACCCTAGAATAGAACATAACATATCTATTTATAGGGAAGCATACAAAGCCCACAAAACAATCAAAGCCCATTGGGTTCTCGACTAGAAGCCGAGAATCTTTTACATGATATAACAAAACAAAAACAAATCAAATACAAGCGTAAACCATAAATTGACTCTAACACCACCCTAGTGTATGCCAGCCAAGTTCGGGGTGTTACATTAAGCCCCTAAATGAGTTTTGAAGAGCGATTCAATTTAGAGTTTGTAGATTTTAGTGTGAATCAACATAACTGGTTTTCATGGGGTAGTATGGGAGTTAAGAAGGAAGGGGGGGGGGGGGGAGAAAGTGTTTATGGTGATTTAGGGGGTGTTGATGGCATGTGGTGGGTGTAATGGTGATGAGAAAATAGGGAGAGAGTGATTTTATATAAACATATTCAAAAAAATATACACATATTTGTTTGACATGTCAGCATCCACGTAGATGCCAATGCTATTTTTTTAAACATGTCAACATAGATGTAAATATTCACGTCATCATACACTAATGGAGTTAGTCCTCAATTAAAAAAAGTTCGTTGGAGGAAATATGCCGAAAGTTGGAACGGTCCTCTGTTATATTTTTAGTTGAGATTGTTGTCGGGTCAAACGGTCAAAGTTTGGATTATTAAAATCCAATTCCCCGTAAAACTAGACTAAAATGTAAAGGCCATGAAAATTTTAAATAAATATATAAACGAACGTGTTAAATGAATGTAAATGACAAAGATAAACTGGCATAAATAAAAAACACAAACAGTATCGTAAAGGAACATAAATGAAGCATGTGTTCACGTTTATTTGTTTAACTAATTGAACAAAAATTGTTCATGTCCATTCGTTATTAAACAAAGGAGTATAAACAAAAAACAGTTTACTAAACATTTGATTAATTTACAAACCTAAGATCACAAATTAGCTTTGTTGTAATTTTTTTTAAAGCAATGTTTGGAATTATCTCAATGAAAGAGTGAGCCTTCCTGAGATGAGATATCAACCATTTATATTGATTTTGACGCTCTAGGCCTGATAGTAATAACATTAAGCAGGAAACCCACCACTGTATGAAAACCTCCTTGAGTCATATATCGAACATGAGACCATAAAGATCCCAAACCTTTATCACCTTATGTTATTGAACTAGAAGGCCAAAGTACAAGTTTTGTTGTTACCAGTCTTGGATGATTCTAGTATGAGTTTAAAGAACACAGTGCTAGACATTTTGTACGAAATATTTTTGTTATAAATAGTCTGCTGACAACGAAGTAACGACATATTCTTAATCATTTTCTTTGGCTATTAATATGTTATATACTAGTTTTTATCTCCCCCCGTATTATGAGATTGTTTTATGTTTTATATTATACGTTTCTAATATTTATATAACTTTTTTGGAATTTAAATTTTTATTTATTATTAGGACGTTAATAATATACTTAGGATTTGACGATAAAATGTTTCACAAATATATGAGATGTTATAACCCTATTTAAAAGCTATTTGGGTTTGGTGAGACCTATGACCCTCTTATTTTTTTTACTATAAATTTTTATCTTAATTATAAATCGTATTTTTTATAAAAAAAAAAAATTGGATACTCATTTTTAGTATATCCCTATTATATAGGATTTTCATATGAAATATTTGGTGAGATTAATTTATAATTTAATAATATGTTATAACCCGTTTAAGAGCCATATGGGTTTGGTGGACCATACTCGTGAATTCGATTCAAATGCATGAGAAACCTCTATTTACAAATAAAACAATCTGGTTGCTTGAGATGATGTAGGGAGATTTCGTTTATATAAATTTTAAGATTTTAGATTAAGATATTATGTATATAATTAAAAGCATATTTCCTTGCTCTCACATAAAACACTGTAGCTCATATGTACATACAATCAGGCATACTGTACAAGTAGTTGATGCGTCTTTGAAATCCACGTTGCATCTAGGTTTTCACCCTCGTTTTCATATCGTGGCCTAATTTCCTTTTCGAGAAGCATCAAGAGATTGAGAGATGTGTATTGTACTGTCCAGATATAGAGAGGAGACGCCGCTCCAAATCAACAACAGAGTATAAGAGAACAATGGAAATCGGTTTTGGTAACGACTTCCTGTGATGTTGAACAAGCTTCATCATAATTGCCAATCGGACGCATGCACTGAGGCGACGACGTTTGTGATTTGAAGAGCTTACCTCGAAAACAGGCTTCCAAGGCGGCCCATAACAAAGCAAGTCAAGGATCATGATGGAAACCCAATAAGGAAGGCCCATGAAAGCCCAAGAGAAAGAGATAAGAATAGGGAAGGAACCAAGGAAAGATCACATCAAGAACCTTTCTCAAGTCTACTGTACAGGTGAAAGCTCAAGGCACTCATGTCTCCTAGTCCCTGCCAAGGTCCTAAGGATAAAAGACAAAAGGACGAAGACTCAATAGGGAAAAGAAGGAACTGGACTATTATCTAGGATAAGTAAAATACGCAAAATGTAATAATAATTATCTCTGCCTTTATATATTGAAGGAGAGTCACATTTGTAAGGAAGATTAAAAAGCCACACTTGAATGCCACTATTATAACCCATTCTTATCACCATTCTATTTGAAGTAGATAAATCTTGTATAAACCTTCTATAACGTGAATCTGACGTCATTCTCTTTAGAGCATCAATTGAAGCCTCTTAGTCAAGTAAAGCATCAACTAGGGCTCCAACATTGGCGCCATCTGTGGGACCTTAAGCTCCGGCAAAAGGTTTCCATCCATAGCCTCTAAAGAATGGCCCACGCCCACCTTAATTCAAAATACTCCGTCGTCGTTGTCTCGCTGGCAAAAGGCTTTTAGTGTTGTTCGTCCACTGTATAGGTAAACAAGCACCAACCTAGTTCAAGTTCTTCGGCGTTTCTACATTGTCGAAATCTTTTGCCGATTTCCCGGAATATTCCCTGAAGTCAAGAATCTTGAAATATTCTCCGGCGAATCTTGAAAAGTCAAGAACCTTAAAATACTCCCCGGAGTCCATACAAACTCATAAAGATGCCCGAAGAGCATGCATTGAAGAGCAAAAGCGAGAAGAAAAATGCAAATGTCTACACCATAATCAAATCTGTTCACGGTGTGGTAAAAGGGGGAGCAAAGCTGTTAATTTTGTGCCCCTTATGTTCAGATTTGAGCCATTTCAGCTTAGTTTGCAGCCCCATCCACTCACGTTCAAGCCTATTTAGTCTGCCCATGCAAGTATTCTCGTGGGACTCCATCGAAAGGGACAGCAAAACCTTGCCAGTATCTTTGAAAGTTTATTATTATTATTATTATTATTATTATTATTATTATTATGGTGGTGACACCGGAGATGCATCGCCGGTATCTCCACTCCTAATGAAAATAATCGGTTTGTTTTCTATGTCTTGTTACATTACTTTAGCATATCATATAGGTTATAACAATTGTTTTACACCGTCATTAAAACTTGAAGTTCCACCAAATCACCAAATCATGAATTTCTATATGGAAATAAATAAAATCTAAAAATAAATAGTAAATGAATAAAGAAGGAAAGAAAAGTAAGGTCAAATCCTACATTTACCTACTTTATAAAGTATTTGTTATTATTATTATAAAAGGGTGGAAAGTCACTTTAGTAAAGTATTAATTTAATATTAATGTGTTGTAAAAGAAGAGACATGGCCACATAGGGAAGCATGTGTGTTGGACTCTTCAAACATAAGCTTCACGATTAACAAGGTAAGAGGATGAAATCTCTGCCCTTTTCAAAGTTAATGTGACTTAACCAACAAACATACATTTTTTTGGACAACACTTATCTGACCATGCATTATTAAACTTAAATTATATTATAAAGATTGTACAAGTTTGAAAGCGAGCCCCTTTCTAGGGGGAGTGTCATGGGACATTACTTTAATATGAGGGTAATGCATAACAAAGCCCGTTGCAAAATAATTCCCCCAAAAGCGAGGTCCCTTGTGGGACCATCTCCCTAGAATGAAGCCCCCTACTGAACATTTGCTCCAGAAGCAATCCCTATACAAAATAATTCTTCCAGAATGAGGTCCCTTACGAGACCATCTCCTCAGAATGAAGCCTCCTACTGAACAATTGCTCCAGAAGCAACTCCCTTACAAAATAATTCCTCCAGAACGAGGTCCCTTACGGGACCATCTCCTCAGAATGAAGTCCCTTACTAAAAAAATCTCTCCTGAACAAAACCCCTAACAAAATAATTCCCCCAGAACGAGGTCCCTTACGGGACCATCTTCTCATAATGATGTTCCTTCAAAAACAATCCCCTCATCATAAACACTCCTCCCAGAGAATCCATGCTGAAGCCCCATACCATATTACAACACTATTTTTTAAAAAAAGAAGATTCCCTTCCCAAGGGATGAGGTGTTGAAAAAATTCCCTCCAGGAAGAAAAAATATCATTTGGGCAAAAGTTCTATGTAAAGGAAAACAACCTCTTCCAGATTTTCTTTCTCAAGAAGAATAATCCCTTTTCCAATGGAGGAGGTATGGGAAAAGTCCCGTCCAAGATGAAGGAAAGCCTTCTATAGCAACATCTCATGTTTCAAGAGCTTTTATTTTGAAGAAGAAGAATCCCCCTCACATCTACTTGCTAAATCAACAACATCCCATACTACAAGAGTTCTCTATAGAGAAGAGAAATCTCGTCCAGGGGATGACACATGTGAAAAGTGAATTCCATTAAGAAGGAACCCCTCCCTACACCAATATGGAGCTGGGGGACTAATTTAACATTGCATCATTGTGTCATGGGTATTCGTCATTGAAAGCTCTTTAAAAAAGCAAGGGAGGCCCCATTCATCAGCTTCTGTGCATGAAGACGTATCTCATAAAGAAATCACCATCTTAGAGAAGCTTAAAAAAAGAATAGTTCCCTTCCAATGAATGAGGTAGTGAAAAAGTCTCTTCCAATAGGAAGGAAAACTTTCTACAGCAACCACTCATATTTCATAATGAATTGATCTCGAAGGCTTTCGATATTTATTAGGAGTAACCTCGTTCATCATTCGAGGATCGATTATTCAAAGTGGCCGATACAAAGGACATCAAAGGGGTCACGGGACAAGCGAGGGCATACTCATACAGCTAGATTAAATACTTCTAACATATATCACAACTAATTATACTTTTGTATTTATGAATGACAAATATAATTGGTCGACCATACTTATAATTCCCCTAGATAGGATAAAGCCATCTAAAAGAGGCATCATACTTATAATTCCCACCTGATAGGATAAAACCCTCTAAAGAGGCATCATACTTATAATTCCCCTAGATGGGATAAAGCCCTCTAAAAGAGGCATCATACTTATAATTCTCCCAGATGGGATAAAGCCCTCTAAAAGAGGCATCATACTTATAATTCCCCCGGATGGGATAAAGCCATAGTTACCTAATTCATGGTTCATTCTGGTACGGGTACGCAATTCGCTAAAGGTAATGTATTCGGTTCGGTTGGGGGTAGGCTCATTTCGGTACGAACCGGTATGGTTTACCATGTTGTTCGGTTCGATATGCCCAAATCAAAAAATAGTTATTTATAATTTATACATATATAATGATATAATTTCACACATTTTAGTAATTCTTATGTAAAAACTAAAAAGTTATAAACTTGAAGGACTAAAAAGTTAGAAACTTGAACGAGTGGGGTTAAATATCAAATAACCTAAAGTTATTAAGCCCTACAATAATAAAACGCACAACACGCTTTTTTTTCTTCTTCGTCTTTTCGACCAACTCTTTTCTTGTTCGTATTTCCGGCATAACTGAACCACCGACATACACTTTTTTGCTCCGTCTAACCCTAACGATGGGTTGATTTCAATCGATTGGAGTGGTTTACTGGAGCGAACTGGAACATCGATTTTGATCGATTGGAACGGCGTACTGGAATGATTGGGTACCTGGTGAATTCTGATTGGATACATCGTGATCCAATACGAGATTCGCGGGTCCTTGAACGAATTTGGTAACTATGGATAAAGCCCTCTAAAAGAGACATCATACTTATAATTCCCTCAGATTAGATAAATCCCTCTAAAGGAGGCACCATATTTATAATTGCCCCAGATGGGATAAAACCCTCTTTAAGAGGCACGTTACTTATAATTACCCACTAATGGGAAAATGACATCCATTCTCCTTCACAAGTGTGAAAGGAAGGCCCGGCTAAGGGGCTTGGATCCATATATAAAATTAGCCTTATCCATAAGACTCAATACTTATAATTACCCCAGTGGAAAATAGCCCCATCAATGAGGCTCAATACTTATAATTTTCCTAGAGGAAAATAGCCCCATCAATAAGGCTCAATACTTATAATTTTCCCAGAGGAAAATAGCCCCATCAATGAGGCTCAATACTTATAATTACTCCCATGGAAAATAGCCCCATCAACGAGGCTCAATATTTATAATTTCCCGAGGAAAATAGCCCCATTAATGAGGCTCAATACTTATAATTTTTCCAGAGGAAAATAGCCCCATCAATGAGGCTCAATACTTATAATTCTCTCAGACGAAAATAGCTTCTTCTGAAAGGGTCAGAACTTACCCCCCCCCCCCCTAATGGGATATGGCCCCTTATAGGAGGCTCACAATTTATATATTTCCCACTAAATGAGACATCATGCATATGCGCCCCCCCAATGGGGAAAAGAAATTGAATCTTCTTCACAATGAATGAAAGGAAAGTTCAGATACAAATTGAGAGCTACATCCACTTCACAGGTTTGAAACCTTATAATACATCCACATACAAATTGAATACATCATGATACACTTGCAAGCATGAGGTGAACCTTATAGCCCAAAATGTTCTTAAATACACCCTCAAGACAAAACACAATATCCACTAACGTTTTAACTTAATTTGTTCATAGTAATTGACAAGACCTTGCAAAAGGAATTCATAGAAAGAATTCAAATCATCATTAATGTTGGTGGTATGATACATTTTCGTCGTATATTATCACATTATGATTTTTTATGTCTTCGGTTTTATGTTCAATACCAATAAATCAAGAGTATCATGATCATTATTTGAACCTTTAAATTGGCTACTAACAACTACCAAAAAAGAAAACTTAGCCTTGTCTTGGTTATGTTAAAGAAACTTGGGCTTGAAATCCCTTATCCCAATTATAAATAATTAGCAGAAGAGACTGGGGGACTTGAAGGGATAATTCCTTGACAGGGTCCATTGTATGGGGATGAGTTTAGATATGTATGGTCTTTATCTCATCTCATGACTTCACCATCTCAGCCATGCTGGGTCCAAATTTGATAAGTCAAAATGGAGTCAACCCATTATGTTTACGGCTCGCTTATCCTTTATAGAAGAGGCATCACATATTTATATCATGGTAGATTTAAACTATCAAGAGAGTTGGGTCGGACTCATGGGAACTAAATATCATATACCTCAGCCAGCTACCAAAAGAGGATCTCACCTGAAACTGGCTCAATGAATGGGCCTAAAAGGCAAAGAGGATAGAACTACCTAGGATGTGATGAGAAAGATGAGCATGGACTGCATTAGTCCTTTGTCCTTATCATAAAGAATAAGGACTAGGGGGACTTGTAGAGCATGCTATGAAAAGGAGTCTCCATCCCATGAAGGGCCCAAGTCAGAAAAGCCCAGGAGAAGAGAGATCCTTGGTTCATAAGTAAATGTCCTACCTCTTCAATCACCAACGCGTTTTGGGCTTAGTTGGCTGTGGAGCACATGAAAACTCCACGGTTAAGCGTGCTTAGGTGGAAGTAGTACTAGGATGGGTGACCTCCTGGGAAGTCTCCATCTGGGCAACCCAAAACAAATCCGTGAGCTCTTCGTGGGCAGAGCGGACAATATTGGTGGTGCGAGGGGCCGGATGTTACAGGTGGTATTAGATCCACTCTTGTGCCGTTCGGGATGAAGTGACACGCCTCATCGAGGACGATGAGTCCAAAGGGGGGTTGTTTGTAATACCCTTGGCAAGCACAACATCGTCCCACTTTTAGGCAAATCCCATATCGGTCGTGGACAAGAGAGATCCTTGGTTCATAAGTAAATGTCCTGCCTCTTCAATCACCAACGCGTTTTGGGCTTAGTTGGCTGTGGAGCACATGAAAACTCCACGGTTAAGCGTGCTTAGGTGGAAGTAGTAATAGGACGGCTGACCTCCTGGGAAGTCTCCACCTGGACAACCAAAAACAAATCCGTGAGCTCTTCGTGGGCAGAGCGGACAATATTGGTGGTGCGAGGGGCCGAATGTTACAGATTGGTATCAGAGACGATTGTTTTTGTTATTTTATTATCTATTAGTATTTTTGACTTTGTTTGTTCATACATTCTTTTGCTACCGAGACACTTTTTTGTTATCTATTAGGGTTTGTGACTTTGTATATTCAGACATCCTTTTACACACTTTACACACATCCTATCTAAAATTTTTGTATATTCAGACACCCTTTGTACACACTTTATCCTATCTAAAATTGCATACTTGTCTAAATAGCAACTCCCATCCATACATATATTTATTTTTTGAAATACTTATTTGGTTATCTTAATAATACAACTCTTTAATCAGTTTACCATGTGACTAGTTCCCCTTTCATAAAATACTAAAGGGTTGTTTGTTTAGCTTTTAATGAAATCATTTAGATTTGCACATCTGACTCGCACAAATACAGAGCGCTTGGATCGTTTATAAATTACATTTGAATGGATATTTTAACTACTTATTGGCTCAGACTAGATAGGAAGTTGAATGTAAAAGAGGACCAAAATAACCATCAACCTAATATAACTTCTTACCCACATCTACTATTCATCCCAACCCCCAATCTAATCATCGCTGCTCCTTCCCAACCAAATCGAACTGCTACGGTGTGGCTACCCAATATACTGGTGCTTCAAACATATCTGCTACCCAATCGATCCCATCTGCTACCCATGTACTTTTTCTCCAATAACAATTTGCCAAATTTATATCTACATTGATGAACCGTTTGGTTCGTTCTTTGTTCTCCCATTTGCTAAGCATGTGTAGTGTTTGTGTTCTTTGTTCTCCCGTCTTCATCACGTGTCTAATTTCATTTTATGACTATTTTTTTTTAAAGATTTGGAATGCTTTTAGAGTATGTGAAACTTTTCTATATGATGTTTTAATTAAATATTGAGTGATTAGCATAATAAATTGATCATATGTATGCTCAGTTTCTTAAAACTTATCATAATGAATATAAATTATTATATTTCTATGTGCAAGAAATAAGTGATATATAACTTGAAAATAGTCAGTTAGATGGTCTAGATGAAACCTTAAGATTTAGTTCTAGATTTCGTTTGTTTGAAGCATGAATTTAACTCTTCATTCATTCACTTTACCAAACTACTAGCACATATAATTTTTTTAGGATATCCCATCTGAAACAATATGAGGGTGATTTTCGTTTTGTGTGATGTAATATATATTAGATCATTCGGTTAAACAAATATTGATTGTAGGAGAATATGACAAGGTGCTTTAATAGTCGTAATTAGTTATTTGATTAGTTTTATTTTGTAAAACTAGATAAATACCCGACGACTTTGAGTTATATGCAAAACCCATACCTATTGTTAGGGGGAGGGGGTGGTTCCAAATCCATCACCCACCACACCCAATGGTATGGTGACATCTCACCCCAGCCAAATCCATCACTAGTGATGGATTTTAGTGGGGGTGGTGGTATGGTGTGATGGTTTAATTATATCAAAAATTCACAACCGTATAACAATCGGCCGCTTCAAAACCTAATTATCAGCAAAAAAAATTCACCTAAAACTTTCAATCAAAACACAATGCGATAGTAATAATAATAACCTGACATAATTCCGGTAGTATAGAGACGGCAGTCCGGCACAGCGGTGTATCGCTATCTCAGTATTCCAACCGTCCGGCAAGACGTTAATGATATCGGCGGCAGCCACTAGCTTCCTCCAGTTACTACCACGGCACCAGTTACCTTCTAAAGCATCCATAACAACAAGTCGCTGAAGAAACGAAGCTTTGTTGACGGAAATGGCGCGGAATCCGGTGAGTTTCGGAAGAATCCGGTGAGTTTTGGAGGATTAATAAGTCGCTGCCCATATTTCATTCCAACACCACTTTCTTGGACTTCCCCCAACGGTCACAAACCTTGATCTTCACAGCGTGATGGCCATCAAGCTGGATCCCCCATCACGCGTGATGGGGGCACCGATGGCGGTGTTTGTGATGCCATCACGCGTGATGGTTTCCCGCCACGCTCCACCCTGTCCGCCCTTAGCCTTAGTACTGTAAAAAAGAGCAAAAATGTAAGTTTTTGTGTAAAATATCATTAGCAAAATGAGTATGTTGGTTAATGGGTCAAAACTAGTCATTGGTAACATTTTTTCTGTGGTTCGAACAAAATATTTCTTTTCGTTTTTCAATGGTCACTCTTTTTCATAAATTGGCAACCGCTTGAAACACAGTGCATAAGATGGCATACAGATTTACTTGGTTGCATGAATTGGTGAAAGTGTGAACTTGGTATATGTGTTATATATGAAAGTTTTTTTATCAATTCAGTAATGATTTTGGTGGTTTTTTCTCACATATTAACAAACTTTATTATTCTTCCAGATTCTGTTTGTTATTTCAATGCTTGATGTATTTAAAATCCCTGCTTCGGATACTTATGTTATATTTGGTGAGGCCAAAATAGAAGATTTAAGCTCACAATTATAGAGTTAGGCAGCAGAGTAGTTTAAAGCCCCTAACCTCGATAGCAATTCAACTGAGACTGAGCTAGAGACCTCAACCACAACTAGGGGTGTTCATCGGGTCAACCCGATCAGGTTTCGGATTAACCGGGTCGGGTTAGCCGGGTTTCCTTAAAAAGTATCTAACCCGCAACCCGACCCTATTAAGGTTCGGGTTAGTCGGGTTTGGGTTATTCGGGTTTCGGGTTAGTCGGGTTAACCATGTTACTTCATAATTTTAAGTTGTTTTTTTGTGTTTGTAACTTGTAGGTTGCAAAATTTCTCCTTCCACTCAATTTTCTATTCTTTTACAAGTAATTATCTTATAATTACATATATAGGCATGTAACGAACTCAACGGACATGAACAAAGGCATATCCTTGTTCATTCAATATTTAACTTTTAACGAACACGAACACTTAATCAAAAAGATATTTGTGTTCATGTTCGTTAATTAAAAACTAAACATGTTCGTGTACGTTTATGTTCGGTAATTTAAAATCTAAACGAACATTACTTCAAGAACATAAATGAACATAATTAAACAAAGATAAACGAACATGAAGGAACATATATGCACATACATTAACGAAAACATACATAAACGAACACAAATGAACACATTTAAATAAACACAAACAAATGTAAAACATATTATGGTTATATAATTCCAAAATGCAAACAATATTTAATAATCATCTGTTAATATGGAAACGAACATGAATGAACATAAACAAACTTAAATGAACGATCATAAACGAACTTTCACGAACATAGATGAACAAGTAAAACATTTGTTCATGTTCGTTATTTAATTAAATAAAAACAACATAAATGAACTTTCCGCGTAGATAATTAACTCCTCTATAAAGCTTACAATATTGTCTTTATAGTGCTTTCATCTTTTCATCATTGTATTTAAAGTTAAGTATCACCATTAATCGGGTTAACCTGAAACCTGACTTTTTCCAAAAATGAACCCGAAACCTGACCCTATTAACAATTTGGGTTAACCCGAATAACCCGATTAATACTTTTTGACCCTATTTAACCCGACCCGAATTAGCTTAATCGGGTTCGGGCCGGGTTAATCGGGTTCGGGTATTTTGGACCCGTGAACCACAACTCAAGATGATGAAGACATTGATGAGAACGGGTGGAGCTCAAGGACATTGAGTTGGTTATGACTTCAGCCGGGGTGTCCATGGCAGTGGCGGACACAGAATTTTTTGCCAATGGGGTCCTAATTTTTTCGGTTTACAAAATTTTTGGGTCGGTCGTTTTTCGGGTCGGGTCGAGGCGATGAACATAATAAAGCACGAAAATATGGTGTCATTGGAAACGAGTAAGTAGAAAGAATTTAGATTATAATCTAGATAGAACATAGACTTTTAATTCATACCCGAAAAACATAAACGTAAGCTATATATATGGTCTTACATATATGACCAAATATGAAAAACTAACTCTAACACAAATAAACGATTAATTAAAATATGCATACACAAAATAAATAATAAAATAATATGCAAAACCCATGTTGCCATTACATATGTTGCATGTTGATGAAAAAAACAACAAAAATAGAGTATAGTAAGGCTTGAACCTGCAATCTTTCAAAAGAAAAACAAGAGACTTTCCACTAGACCAGTTCAACCTTAATAGTATGTGTCCCCAGGCCAAAGGCGGTCAAATTTCTCAAGTCTGCTGACGGATATATAGTTTCGGCTATTAATAATATATTACCTTGCGACGCTGCATATAACCATACACCAGCAATGGGGTTCACAAGGCGTTGAGTAAAAGACTAGCTTGTGTGACTAAATAGCTAGTGAACTAATTTCAAATAATTAAAGTTAATATTGTATGCAAAGTATTAATTTGTATTCATATTTTAGTATGTTACCATGGAGTTTAAAGGATTTATGTGTGATTTGTATTTTTCATGATGATGTGTATTTCACTATTATAATTATTAATTATTCAGTATGGTCATTCAGAGTTCTGACCAACATATACAATTTATTCAACACAAAATAGTTTAAAATAATATAATTTTTGACATTTTGCATAATCATTCAAAGGCCCAATCAAATAGTATTTACCGGCTCAACACTTAATGGTTCAGAGTCTTTAACCCAAACAAACCTCCCTCTTAGTGTTCAACATTTACCAAACAACCACAAAGTAAAAAAATGACACATATCGTCAATTTGTGGTACCTGCCGACCAAGCTGGTTTGGTTCACTTTTATCGACAACCAACCGTAGTGGTTTGGCACAGAAATCCCCACAAGTCCCACAGCATATCACTCAAACTGTAAACCCAATCCAAATAGCCCAGTTCCGGGCTCAAAATCAGCCCAACCCATAAATCCAAACTAATATTTCAGGCTTTCAGCACAACCAATGAACCAAATACACACGCCCAAAATAATCGAATGAATCATGTACTTAAAATATCAATAATTGACTTTGTTGTGAACTTATTCACATATTTTTTATGTCACTTCTTCCATTGAGGCAACCGCTGAATAACCTAAAAATAAGTTTAAAACCAATATATATTTTACCTCCACATGTCAAATGAATAAACTTGTTAAAACGAAAGGTTAAATAAGTAGAACCCGTCAAAAGTGACCCAAAGCAAATTAGCATTTATGTATTATAGTTCTCATAATTCTAACTAGCTCAGTAATTCTTAAAAAAAGTTTCAAGAAAATAATGCTTACCTTCCCGGAGTTCTCTTTGTTACCAACTATAGTCTGGCAAGCTAACCTCCACGATTCGGGTTTCTGTTCAAGTTACAAACACAGTTAAGATAAGCAAGATCTTTATTAATGATACTAAAAACGTGTGCAAGGATGAAAAACAAAACCTTCTTCAAGTATTTAAGTTCGGTATTTGTTCTCGCATTTAAAAGCTCCTTTCCGTCTACAACCTGTGTGCAGGTGCATAATATAAAAAGAAACAACAGAAAAACATGTACACATTAGAACAATTAAAAACGAATGGGTGGTAGGCTGACCCGAAACACTTTTTATCCAAATTTTAAAAAGAACTGGAAATGGGCGGGTGGTCAGTTTGACCCGAAACACATTTTATCCAAATTTTCGTAACAGTTTAAAGTAGAATACGTACCTCCACGATGCAAGTGCCGCAGCTTCCCCCACCGCCACAGTTCATCACTTTTCCCTACAAAATCAAATTTTAACCAAAGTTTTTTTATGTCATTTAAGACTTCCTTATAATACGGGTAATATCTTATATGTGATTACCGATTATATTGAAAATTCTAGACCGACTGCTAATTACGGTTTGGAAAATAACAAACCAAACCGGTCAGGTTGGATAGGCTTAACAATTTAGTGTTTGAACTAATTTTTTTATTTCAACATCCATAGTTTGTATTAAAAATTTTGAATTAATAGCTAAATATACTGTTTTGGAAAACTTGAATACATAAATATTATCACTAACTTTAATATTTTTCAGGATGGATGGTCATTTTACGTGCTAGCAACATGCTTTTTTTGTGTGTGTATGAGAATTGTGGAGGTGTAAAGTAACATACATACGTTCCGTAAAGCTCAAGCTTGTTATCCGCCATGATAGTCCTCAGAAGCTTCTCCCCGCTCACCGCCGACACTTTGTCCACCGGATACTTCCCATCTCCACCGGGTTTTGGCTTCATTTCATCACCACAACACCAACTCATTCATTAACTCCAGATTACATGTTACAAACGTATAATCCAATAATAACTAAATATCCACTATCACCATGTACCCATTAGTAATGTCTAAATATATTAATTAATAATTAAATATCAAATGTTGTACAAAATAAGTTTTTAGAGATTCATGAGGTATTTCTATCATTTTCAATTAGGGGTGTCGTTTTTACCCGAAACCTGAATACCAAACCCGACTAAGATGGAACCAAAACAACCCAAACCCGATTAAGATGGAACCTGGAACCTAAAATTAGTATTTGGTTCGGTAATTGGGTTGAAGAAATTTTAATACGGCTTTGTGATATTATCTAATGAATCCCATGGTAAGTTAAATTATAAAGTACACATTCCAACTTGCACTTAGAACCCAATACCTTTTAACCCGTCCCAAATAAACCCGAAACCATAAAAACATGAAACCGATTAACCCAAGTTTTGATGAACGGGTATGAATCCAATGATTAAAAAACCCGAACACCACCCTATTTTCAATATGATTGTTTTATTATTCAAAAACTTGCTTATAACTGAATTTAACCATAAGTTATCTTAAAATATTATTGGTTTCAAAGGTATTTAATTAATACAAAAGTCAAAAACAAAATGATAGTAAAGTAAACTATTACCCCTATAAATTGAAGCTCAATTTCCGGCGTGGTTGTGGGTGGTTCTTGAGTAGCGGCAAATGCCAACATGGGTCGCTTTCTGGTGGAAGATATGATGGATTTTCTGCCGGTGGTTAATTCAGGTGACCGGAGGGAGAAATTCACGGCGAACGCCATTTCTTTTTCTTTTTATTTATTTCTCTGGAACCACACTTTCTTTCTACCAAGTTCTAACATTTGGAAAGTTTCACTACAACCCTCAAACTTATACAAGAGTTATAAAATGGCCATACTGTCATTAAAGCTCTTCATAAGGCTGAGGGGTGTGGAGCGCTAGAGGGGGCGCGTGAGCCCATCCGCTCGCGCCCCGGGGCGCGAGCACCACACCACCGAGGCGCGAGAGGGGCACGAGAGGGGCGCGAGCACGGAAAAAGAGGCGGGCGCAAGGGTGATCGCGGCTGGAAATGGGCGTAAAGTGGGCATTGGGAAGCGTGCATGACCGTTGGAGCTTTATAAATTGAGCCGTTGGCTCTTAAAGTTTATTAAAAAAAATTTTTTTTTCTCTATATAACCCAATATCAACCCAATTTCACATACCACACCCAAAATCACATAAAATACTTACCACAACCTCAAAAAAACCCAAAATCACCCCATCTTCCAAACCTTTTTTTAAAAACATGGCTGGAAATTGGTACCCAAACCTAGATTCAGATTACAGTTACGACGATTTATGGTCGGCACCGGACCAAGCGATGTTTTATTCGGGGTCGCAACAATCATCCGGCTTTCAACCATCCAACATACAACCGTCTCCTAACTTTGTTGTTCCGGAGACACAAGAACCAGAAGGTGAAGCTGCGGGACAAAGAAGACGCGTCCACCGGAAAAAACAAGTTGCAACGGACGGGTCGGGTTCGGCTTCGACTGGAAGGACGAAACGGAAAACCACTCCGTGGTCATCGGATGAGAAGGAAGCCCTGTGTCGGGCTTGGATAGTTATTTCTGAGGATCGGCGTTGCGGTAATTGTTTTAACGTTTTTAAAAATGATTTTAAAAAAAAGTTAAATAAAAAAGTTAAATGACTTACAAATTTATTTATGCATTTTGCAGCGGACTACCAAAAGAGCAAGGTCTTTTGGACAAAGTTAGGGAGACGTTCTATTCGCTCGTTGGGAGTACAGAGCGGAACGCCGATATGATTTCTGGTCGGTGGACCGAAATCAGAAAATTTGTCGGCTTGTTTACTAATCTGTTCAACAGGAACGCCGGTCGTATGAGACCAAGTGGCAATGACGATTTGGCGGTTTATAATTTCACTGTCGAAGAGTGGAAGCAGGAGTGCCTGCGGAGGTATGAGACGGTGAAGACGTGGGACGGTGTAAAGGTGTGGGAGAGGTTGAGAAGGTGTTCTAAGTGGGTTGAGCTGGTGGCGCCGGACCTTGATGCGGAAGTAGGGCCGAAACGGACTAAAACTAGTTCGTCTGGAGCGTATAGCACTTCCGCCGGGTCGGATTGCCGGGTTGGATTCGACCTAAACGTTGCGGGGGAGGAAACGTCTTCACCGCCGAGGAGGCGGCCATTGGGAAGGTACGCCAGGGGCAAAAAACCGGCTGAGGGGGAAGCCGTAAACATCAACGATCTTGTTGAATCCCTCAATAAATTCAACAAAACCATGGAGGTGGTCTCTAATGACAAAAAGGAAAAAAAAAGAATGAGAGATTTGGACTTCCTTACAAGAGACTTCAGTAACCTAAATCCGGTCGACCAAATGCTGATGGAAAAACAAAAGGAACGTATCCGGAAGAGGTTGATCGAAGAAGACCAAGCCGAAGAATAAGAATAATGTTTTTTTTTTAGTACTTTAATTTTTTTTTAGATATTAATGTGTTTTTTTAATTAATGTGTGTTTTTTTAAATAATTTATGAGTTTTTTTAATAATACGTTTTTTTAATACATTTATAAAAAAATAAAAAAAAAACCGCTCGCGCCCCCTCTCGCGCCCCTCCACACCATGTCCCGGGGCGCGAGCACCACAACCAACACCCATCTTATCAAGTTTCTCTCTCTGCCACACGTCACAATATTATTGGCTGGCGCCCCCTCTCGCGCCCCCCACACCCCTCAGCCTAAGTGTCCAATGTTTCAAGAAGAAGACCATCTATAATAAGAAGACAAAAAAAGTCTACTCAGATATCATATCATAAAGCATTATTTAAAAAAAAACACTTAACTTATTCAAAAAGTAATCCTAAATACATTTATCTGTTTGTGAAAAAAATAATACTAAATTGGTGTTGTTTAAAAAATATTCAACTAGCTTTATTCTCGACACAACCCAACCCAACCCAACCCAACCCAACGATTAATAAAAAAAAACTAATTTCTTTTCCATTCACCTGCACAACCTAACTTTTCACTTTTATTCACAACTCAACCCAAACAAATTTTTCTTATTACATGTATCTCATTTAAGTTTTAATTTATTCTTAAAAATATATTATAAATAATAAAAATGTTTATATTTTTAAACAATATTATTTCAAGTATAAAAAATAATTAACAAAAAGTTACGTTCTCAAACATACTTAAAAGTACTTAGTTTTAAAAAAGTTTAACGAAAAGAAATTTTACAAACTCATATTAAAAAATACATATTTCAAAAAATACTCGGTTTTTAATAAAATTTATATCAACGTCTTCATAAAAAATTCTAAACAAAATTGTGCTTTTAGATTTAAAAAAAAAAGTTAAATAGCAAAAATTATACAAAAATCAAAATATATGTGAAATTAAATGTATCAAAGGAAAAACAGAAAAAAGAAATAAACACCAAGCCAATATTAATGTGCCATGTCACAATAGGGCCGTGAGTCTTGTGACATAGGTTGATGGCACAACCGGGTTGTGGATTTAAAATGTTTTTCACTCTAATTGTTTTTTGTCTTTTAGTTGGCAACCCAAACTTAGGGGTTGGGGAGTTATGAAACCCTTGCTTTTGGAAGACGTACAACCAACCACTATATTTAATTCATCACAAAAGCATTTTACAACTATATTTTCATAAGTTACTATAGAGGTAGGATAGTGAAAAGACTCAAAGACACATAAAATAACATCCGCCGATCACCTAATATACTCATGAAAGTCACACGCGGATCATTTTGTAGTACCCACGGATCATCCACATTATCCGTAGGAACTACAGATCAAGGGAAGCAGTCGAGAACGGAGCCACCACCCAGATGCGGAAGCTTTCCGCAGACGGAAGGATAAACAGATGACTTCACTTATATAAAAGAGTGACAACTACAACTAATTCCCTTCTAGAAGATTGATGAAAATATTCCCTGATAGCGACGTTTAATAATTGTTTCGCTCATATACATATATTTTTCTAAGACTCGTTTTCATACATATATATATACTTAGATATATATAAGGATACTTTAAAACTAACGTTTAATAAACACATATATACATATCAAGTGATTTTAGTTATAAAACTAAAAATGACATTTTATTAAGTATCTTCATAAATCAACAATATAGTTTTATAATAAATCCTTATAAATAAAATATTAAAATAACATTTCCTTGTCATTAATTAAATCTTGTACTTAACGAGTCCGTTTGCTCTCGTTTCCTCATTGGCTCTAACGTTCGTGTGTAATTCATTCTCTCGTTTGCACCACCTTAATCATCCTCGTTCATCTTTGAGGTGAGTACCACATTCCCCCTTTTTACTCATTTTCATACTGTTTTGGGGACATATGCGTAACTTAGTATATTTTCGCACTTTATCTACACACAAAACTGCAATGGTTGTCTTATGTGTTAACTAATCTCATGCCATACTTGCTATATGTTTTATGTGCTCAATGTGAACCGTATTCGAAGAGGTCCCTCATAATCTCAGAAAATAGTATTATCATACGCTAGTCGATTTAGCCTTGTGCTCTTCGACATCTCATTTTATTTGCTCATTGGTTGATTTGTTACTCATTTGACGCGTTGCAGCTACGTATTTTATTATATATATAACTGGACTGGTGTGTTGCTCACTTGTAACATCCTAAAATATCCTAATATTAAATAAATAAAAGTCGTGTTAAGTTGTCGTGTGTTAAATGATTAATTAATATTAGACTAGAAAAGATCATGGACTTGGATTAATTAATATGGATTAAAGGGTAATGGGCCTTGGGTCCATGGGCTTTAAGGAGTATAAATACTTCCTTAAACCACCCTAAAACCCTAAACCCCCATTTCTTTTCATCTTATTCTCTACACACTCAATAACACACACACACCTCCGTACTTACATACGGCCGAGAGAGAGGAAGAGGGTGAAACAACCAACGAGCATCGAATAGTAATAGATCTCTAATATACAAGCTAGATACAAGATAACCAAGAAAAACGTGACCAACCGAACGCATAAAGGTATGTCCTTTACCTTTAAAGTGTATGTTTTTAGGATCGGTTAGCCTTGAAACTTAAACATAAAGTAAATCGGGTCTAAACGAAACGTAAAGTAGCAAACTTGACGTTGGAAACGAACTTAACGAACCTATGGCTATGTATGGCGACTTGTATTTAACGTTGTTAAGCTTAAAGGTCCAAGCTTTATAGTATATACGGGTTACATATGAACGAAAATGGTTGGGAGACGTTAGAGGGTGATGTCGAACCATAACAAGGGTATTAAAAATCGCAAAAGGGCTTGTTAAGATTGATAAAAACCAAACCCGTAGCTGCTATTGTATAACTTCGCCTGCTGACTAAGTTCGCTGGCTATAACTTCACTTGTTGATAAGTTAGCCTATCAACAAGTTTGCCAGCTGACCAAGTTCGCCTGAAATAAGTTCGCTAGCTAATAAGTTCGCCAGCTAATAAGTTCGCCAGCTGTTTAAGTTCGCTACTGTTTAAGTTCGCTACTGGTTAAGTTCGCTACTGGTTAAGTTTGCTACTGGTTAAGATCGCTTACACGTATGTTCGCTTACATTTATGACCGCTTGCGAATATAGGAGAGTTAAAATAATAAATTAAAAGCCTAATGAAAAATACGTTAAGACAGTTAATGAAAATAAAATTTTTCCAAGCTGACCTGGTAGCTTAACCCCAGCCAGGGGCTCCGCCCCATGGACCCCGCTAGGGGCTGCCGCCCCTAGAACCCCGCTGCTAGGGGCGCTGCCCCCGGACCCCCGTTCGTAGTGGGTTATATAAAGATAGAAATACGATATGAGTAGTATTAGTAAATTGATACGTGTAAATATTATACAGTTAGCCGTGCACAACTCAAGAAAGGGATTACGATTAACGGTGAACGTATCGCATTCAGGTGAGTTTCTAGCCACATTTCTGTGTTATGTTTTCGGGGCTGTGTGCATACTCGATGTGATTGTTAATACATTTATCCTAAGTGATAAGTGTATGTCTTATGTGATTATGTGAAAGGTAATAATGATTGCTTGCCGGTACGTGAACGATCTTCAGATATTGCACGTACTGTCAAGTTATAATGCTATGTACGAAATATGAATGATATGTATGTACGTTATGAAAGGTAAGAATGATTGCTTGTCGGTACGTGAACGATCTTCGGATATTGCACGCAATGTAAAGTTATAATGTTATGTATGGGCTATGAACGATATGTATGTATGTTATGAACAAATGTAAGATATAGAAAGGTAGAAAAGGGACTGGACCCTAATAATATCCAAGGCAGAAAAGGGACCGAGCCCTTTAATAATCTCGAGGCAGAAAAGGGACTGGACCCTAATTATATCCAAGGCAGAAAAGGGACTGGACCCTAATAATATCCAAGGCAGAAAAGGGACTGAACCCTAATAATATCCAAGGCAGAAAAAGGGATCGGACCCTAATAATATCCGAGGCAGAATAGAATAAAGTAAAGTAGAATTTGAGTTATAAAAGTATGAATGAAAGAATGTATGCATGTAAAGTATGTGATGTTATTAACTAGAACTCACTAAGCATAGCTGACTTTTAGTATGCACGCAGGTAAGTAGGATGAGACGGCTGGCTTGAGCGAGGAGGCATGGCAGAAGAATAAGAGTCTGGCATCTGAAGACTTGTTATGTTTTATAAGTTATGTTTTGATTTTGAAAGACAAGAAGAATGTTTTAAGACATGTTTATGATTTGATATGTGATGTTTTATGAATTTTTATGTTCCGTGTAAAGTTTTAATTAACTCTGATATTTAGAACTGCGTTTATGAGTAACTCCAACACCAAAGTAGGGCTACCGGTAATGGGACCTTACATCACTCA
The DNA here is from genome assembly GCF_021521415.1 of Bidens hawaiensis. Classification (NCBI taxonomy): domain Eukaryota; kingdom Viridiplantae; phylum Streptophyta; class Magnoliopsida; order Asterales; family Asteraceae; genus Bidens; species Bidens hawaiensis. The sequence continues at coordinate 26,141 of NW_027497460.1, forward strand.
ACCTCGTGTTGACAAACTATATTATTTTCAACGCATATGCAGGTCACCGTTTGATGTGAAGTGTGGACTTAAAAGGATTGTTTTAAGGACTAATGCTAGAAGAGTTTATTATGAGACTATGATTGTCATTTGAATTATTTGATGTTTTGTTTTACCTTGGATTTCTTTTTGTAACGAATTATGGTGTTATTTGAATTAAATAAATAGATATTTGAATTTTAATAATTGCGTGATAGTAACCTTACGAGCTGTGACAATCAGTCCACGCCCCAGCATTTCCGCCGTAGGTTGGGGTGTGACAGATTGGTATCAGAGCCGAAGGTTTAAGATAGGTCGTTAGAGATTGCCTTAGACACATGTTTAGGAGCCCTATACGTGCTTATCTGCTTAACTTACGTGTTCTATTTGATTTTTACTGCTTTCCCTTAGTTAATAATTTTTCTTATTATATTATTGTCATGCACACACACTGCTCCGAGGCCATGCCTCAAAACTTATTTTTTTTTAAATTTAAAATCAATATTAGATTGCTTTTTATTTGCGGGAAATTCCTTAAGAATTCTCACTTGTTGTTTTCACTCGTTCTCTTTAGAGCTAGGTTATATGGCATGTCCCTATCATAAGAAAAAGGGAGAGAAACTGTGAGCTGGGCATTGGCAAAACGGTTCCGAGAACCAAAGGTAAGACGCTAATCCTTACCTGGGTGATAACCCGACCACAGTACTCAACCCTATGGACCCGAGTGAGACCCATGAAGGCCATATGACCGACACCCTAAGCTGTCAACCGTGACCACATTAGTGGTTGCATTCCTTATAATACTTTTAAACCGAATTCACGGTGGCTCATGGATTAAATTCGGTAACCTTCCGATTATGGTTTTTACGTTATTTCAAGTGGTTAGTCGGGAATCCCGACTATCCATTTATTAACTTGTTTCGTATTTTTGTCGAAGTCATCAATGAGGTGGTTCACAAGATACTCCGACTACCCATATTTTATTTCGATAGTTCGTTATTTAGTTTGGTCTGTCAAAGACGCTCATCAGGCCTAAAAACTATATTGTATTGATAATTCGTTAAAATAGTTGGGACAACCAAATTGCCATGTAACGCTCATGGGCTGTCCAACTCAAATGTTTATTCGTTAATTATTGTTGGGCCATTCAAATTGCCATGGAAAGCTCATGGGAGGCCAACGTCCCTAGATGCATTTCGTTATATTTTTGTGAAACTAACCTAACAGAAACTTAATGTTTTCACCTAACTTTGTTTTTCCCTAAATATTTACACATATGATCCCTCAACTCATAAACCTTTACTCTTATTTTCCCGTAGAATGTCGTCACCCAGAAATCACCGTCGTCATCAACGTTCATCTGGCTCACGTGACCGCCGCCTGGCTGCTAGAATCACTAAAGAGTTTGCTGCTGCTATGCCTGAAATTGTTGCCCAAATCCAGAGCCTCAACTCTAACGGTTCAGCCACCTCAGCTGCACCCAATAACTATGATTTCCATAATTTCTTGAGCACCAAACCTCCATCCTTCCGCGGCGAGGAAAATGCCACCACCTTGCTCCTATGGTTTGAAGAAATGGAGAACATATTTATCCACTGTGAATGTCCGGATGTCAAACAGACCAAATTTGCTTCAAGCTGCTTTATGGATCAAGCTGTTGTATGGTGGAATGCCCTGAGAAACGACCAAGGGTCGGATTTGGTCGTGGCTATGCCTTGGGAGGAACTGAAGGAGGCGATGAAAAAGGAATTTTGCCCAGAACATGAACTGCAGAGGTTGGAAGCAGAGTTTTGGGATCTTAAGCAAATTAGTGGCGATAACTCCATTTATTCAAACCGATTTCGCGAGCTAAGCCGTATTGTGCCGCATCTAGTAACCCCCGAGACCCGCTGAATTCAGAAATACATTCGTGGTCTTCCACTCGTTTTCCGTGATGTCGTAATGAGTCGTAACCCATCAACCATCGGTGAGGCAATGGACCTAGCTGCCTCCCTCACTGATAGTCACGTTCGGGATGGAGCCTTGACCTGCAAGGATTCCAAGCCCACACCCGACAAGACAAAGACCGACTCCTCTACCGATGCCAAAGCTGAGGCCAAACCATCCAACAACAACAACCGCTTCAACAAGAACCACCAAAAACGTAAGCCCAACTATCAAAACTACTCCATCAACCAATCCAACAACCAAGCCCCAAATGACCCTAATGCCCCAAACAAGAAAGCTTACTTTGGCCCACATCCCCTTTGTGCCAGGTGTAACCGCCATCACTCGATTCAATCCCGTTACCGGTTATGCACTCAATGTAACCGTTACAGCCACCTTGCTAATACTTGCCGTGCACCACCTGGTTCTCAAGTTGTCCAAACCCGGTCTGCACCCCCTACTGCAAGACCTGCTGCCAACCCTGCTCAGCCCGGTGTTCCTAATACTCGAGCTTGCTACCACTGCGGAGACCCTAATCATTTCTGTAATGCCTGCCCATTACTCACCCATGCCAACCAAGCCCATGTCATGCCTGCACCACCTTATGTTACCTATCCCCCACAATCCCAAGTATACCATGAACCGTACTTCACTGCTCCAGCCTATCAAGTGCAAACCTACCAACCTCAAGCCTATGAACCCCAAACCCATGCACCTCCTGTGCCTCAGCTCATGGCTCCTCCACCGGCATCAACTCAAGCTCCTGCAATTCAAGATCCCCCTTTGAACCAAGTTTCTCAAACCACTCAAGGGTCCAATGCTCATGTGTTAATGATGAATGTGAATCAAGCTCAGAGTTCTAGCGATGTGGTGAATGATACGTTCCTCATTGATAATCATCATGCTTCAGTTTTGTTTGATACGGGTGCGATAAGAGTTTTATATCTTTGGATTTTGCGTATATTATTGATAAGCCTCGGGATAAGTTGTGTAGACCTTTTACCATTGAAGTAGCCGACGGAAATTCTATTATGATTGACTCGGTAGTCAGGGATTGCGTCATAGTTCTTAACAAAGTCGAGTTTCTAATTGACCTCATTTCGATGAAAATGGGTAGTTTCGATGTAATCGTAGGGATGGATTGGTTAACTCTTAATCGTGTGGAAGTTGTTTGTTTCGAAAAGTTCATTCGTATACCTCTCAAAAACGGTCGTGTTCTTAAGGTTTTCGGTGATACTCCAACGTCTAAGATTAATCTCATGTCGTGCTTTCAAGCTCAACATTATTTGCGCAAGAAATGTTTCGCCTTCCTAGCACTCGTGGTGGAGAAAGAGCGGAAAGAGAAGAAGTTATCCGATATCCCGGTCGTTCGTGATTTTCCCGATGATGTCACTGGTCTTCCTCCGGTTCGTCAAGATCAATTCCGAATTGATCTTATACCCAGAGCTGACCCCGTAGCTAAATCCCCTTACCGTCTTGCACCCTCCGAGATGCAAGAACTCTCGAGCCAACTCCAAGAACTTTCGGACAAGGGTTTCATTCGACCAAGTTCTTCTCCGTGGGGCGCACCTGTGCTATTTGTCAAGAAGAAAGATGGTTCATTTCGCATGTGCATTGACTACCGTGAACTCAACAAGCTTACCGTCAAGAATCGTTATCCGCTCCCTCGAATCGACGATCTTTTCGATCAACTGCAAGGAGCCGCATGCTTCTCGAAGATCGATCTCCGTTCGGGTTATCATAACCTCCGAGTTAATGATGATGACATCCCCAAGACCGCCATTCGAACTCGTTACGGTCATTACGAGTTATGTGTTATGCCTTTTTGGGTTGACAAACGCACCCGCGGTGTTTATAGACCTCATGAACCGTGTTTGTAAACCTTATTTGGACAAGTTCGTTATTGTTTTCATCGATGGCATTTTGATCTATTCGAAATCCGAGAGCGACCACTAGAATTATCTCCATACCATTCTTGATCTGCTTCGAAAAGAGCAATTGTATGCCAAGTTTTCTAAGTGCGAGTTTTGGTTGAAAGAAGTTCAGTTTTCGGGCCACATTGTTAACGAAAAGGGTATTCATGTTGGTCCTGAAAAGATCGAAGCTGTTAAGAATTGGAAGCCGCCTACGACTCCCACCGAAGTTCGTTCTTTTCTCGGTTTGGCGGGTTATTACCGTCGTTTCAGTCATAACTTTTCCAAAATCGCATTTCCCCTCACCGCTTTAACACACAAAGGTAAAACCTTTGTGTGGGGGTCAAAGCAAGAAGAAGCCTTTGAAACTCTTAAGGACATGCTTTGCAATGCTCCTATCCTTGCTCTTCAGGAAGGAAATGAAGATTTTATCATATTCTGCGACGCTTCTAACCAAGGTCTTGGTTGCGTTCTCATGAAACGAGGCAAGGTTATCGCTTACGCTTCGAGACAATTCAAGGTTCACTAGAAAAATTATACGAAGCATGATCTCGAACTTGGTGCTGTCGTATTTGCCTTGAAAATTTGGAGACATTATCTCTATGGTACGAAGTGTGTGGTGTTTACCGATCATAAGAGTCTCCAACACATTTTTGACCAAAAAGAACTCAATATGAGACAACGTCGATGGACCGAGTTGCTTAGCGACTACGAATGTGAAATTCTCTATCATTCTGGAAAGGCGAATGTTGTGGCAGACGCTCAGTCGTAAGAAGCCCTTCAAATCGATACTTCTTACTTGTGTTCTTGTCTAAAATGATCTCGAAAAGCGTGTTCTCGATGCTCAACACGAATCCGTCACCGAAGGCAATATGTATGACGAGATGTCGTGTGGTGCTGAAACCCAACTTGAAACTAAACCCAATAGTCTGCTTTACTTTCTGAACCGCTTATGGATCCCTAATCATGATGATCTTCGCACATTTATTATGAACGAAGCTCACAAGTCACGATATTCCATACATCCCGGTGCGGATAAGATGTACGCTGACCTTCGTTATGTCTATTGGTGGCTTGACATGAAGAAAGATATCACTTAGTATGTTTCTAAATGCCTCACTTGTTCCAAAGTGAAAGCCGAGCATCATCAACCTTTTGGTTTACTCGAGCAACCTCCCGTCCCCGAGTGGAAATGGGAAGGTATTGATATGGATTTTATCACTAAGATTCCTTCTACCCGCAAGCAACATGATAGCATTTGGGTAATTTTTGATCGTCTTACCAAGTATGCTCATTTCATTCCCATCAAAGAAACTTATTCTGTTGATCAATTGGCGCGTATCTACGTTGAGAAGATTGTTTGTCATCATGGAACTCCGTTATCCATTATATCTGATTGCGATGGTCGATTTACTTCTCCTTTTTGGAAGTCGCTTCACTCTGCTTTGGGTACTCGATTGGATCTTAGCACTGCTTATCACCCGCAATCTGACGGTAAATCCAAGCGAACAATTCAAATCTTAGAGGATATGCTCCGTTCTTGTGTCCTCGATTTTGGAGGAAATTGGGATATTCATCTACTGCTTATCGAGTTGTCTTATAATAATAGTTTTCACTCTAGTATTGGTATGGCACCTTATAAAGCGCTCTATGGTCGTAAATGTCGATCTCCGATCTGTTGGAACGAAGTTGGTGAATCTCAAATTACTAGTCCTGAACTAGTCCAAGAAACGATTGATCGTATTGCTCAAATCCGTCAAAATCTCTTTGCTGCTCGTAGTCGTCAGAAGAGTTATGCTGATAAGAGACGTAAACCCCTAGAGTTCAGTATTGGTGATTTTGTTTTACTCAAAGCTTCCCCTTGGAAGGGAGTTGTTCGTTTTGGAAGGAAGGGAAAACTAGCTCGTCGTTTCGTTGGTCCTTTTGAGATTATTGAAAGAGTTGGTCCTGTTGCATATCGACTCAAACTTCCTGTTGAACTCTCTAATATTCACCCGGTGTTTCATGTTTCTAACCTCAAGAAGTGTCTTGCCGAAGGTAATCTCCACATCCCTCTCGATGAAGTTAGTATCGATGAGACTATGCATTCTGTTGAGATTGTGGATCATATGGATAAAGTTACTAAGCGAAGCCGCATTCCTTTGGTTAAAGTTCGTTGGAATTCTAAGCGTGAGGACCAGATGAAACTCAAGTATCCTCATCTTTTCGTTGCTGATTCTCTTATTTCGGGACGAAATTCCCAAAAGTAGGGGATACTGTAACAATTCGGGTTTTCCACTTTATCATTTGTAACCGTTACCCGACCCATTTACGGGTCCGGGCTCTAAAATTAATAAAATCCCGCACTTATTGAGTTATATTATCTAATTTTTTTATACATCTATTTAACTTTGACATTTTAAATCCAAAATATAAAGTTCTATCCATTTCTTTATCCATATTCAAACTACAAGGGCCTGAGTGTAACTTATGTTATAACCCATATTCTTTACTGGTTAATCCTTTTACCCATACCTTTGTCTAAACGTGTTTCTTGGACCCGAATCAAGAAATCAATCAATTGAATGTCCAAATCGTTTGTAATCAATCTTTGAATTAGGAAATCGTTTATGTTTGTTAGGCGCGGCCTCACCGACAAATTTATTATGTTAATTTCACCAATTGACTCGTTCTTTCCTTCTTTAATCAAACCGCCAACCCTAAATCATTGATGAGCACGGAATCGTCAATATTATTTCAATATATCTCATACAATCATTCCATGATTACTCGCCATCAATAACCCTATAAATAATTGAATTCATTTGACTTGTAAACTCGTTCATCGCGTCTTCTTTAGGCCGAATCTACTCACCCTCGTTCTCCCTCTTCTAATTTCGATATAAGGTAATTAAACACTGGGTTTAGATCGCGTTTACTTGGGGATTAATACCCCTAAACCTGTTTTAATCAATTGTTAACTTTTTGGGGAAATTGAAAATCTAGGGTTCTTGGCTAAAGGGGGGCCGAACCAGTTTCTGCTTAAAGTTAATCAAACGGGTTTTATGATGCACGTCGCCTAAGTGGCCTGCTGGTTAACTCATGTGTGTTTGGGGGTGGAGGTCACGGGTTCGACCCTCCCACACCCCCTTATTTTTTGGAAAATGAACTTTTAAATCTTTTTTAATCAATAAATTCAGTTTAATAATAATATTAATGATTAATAACAATTATTTCACTAAAAACCGACTTCTTAATAATTGTTTCGCTCATATACATATATTTTTCTAAGACTCGTTTTCATACATATATATATACTTAGATATATATAAGGATACTTTAAAACTAACGTTTAATAAACACATATATACATATCAAGTGATTTTAGTTATAAAACTAAAAATGACATTTTATTAAGTATCTTCATAAATCAACAATATAGTTTTATAATAAATCCTTATAAATAAAATATTAAAATAACATTTCCTTGTCATTAATTATATCTTGTACTTAACGAGTCCGTTTGCTCTCGTTTCCTCATAGGCTCTAACATTCGTGTGTAATTCATTCTCTCGTTTTCACCACCTTAATCATCCTCGTTCATCTTTGAGGTGAGTACCACATTCCCCTTTTTTACTCATTTTCATACTTTTTTGGGGACATATGCGTATCTTAGTATATTTTCGCACTTTATTTATACACAAAACTGCAATGATTGTCTTATGTGTTAACTAATCTCATGCCATACTTGCTATATGTTTTATGTGCTCAATGTGAACCGTATTCGTGAGGTCCCTCATAATCTCAGAAAATAGTATGATCATACGCTAGTCGATTTGGCCTTGTGCTCTTCGACATCTCATTTTATTTGCTCATTGGTTGATTTGTTAATCTTATTTGACGCGTTGCAGCTACATATTTTATTATATATATATAACTGAACTGGTGTGTTGCTCACTCAACCTCGTGTTGACAAACTATATTATTTTCAACGCATATGCAGGTCACCGTTTGATGTGAAGTGTGGACTTAGAAGGATTGTTTTAAGGACTAATGCTAGAAGAGTTTATTTTGAGACTATGATTGTCATTTGAATTATTTGATATTTTGTTTTACTTTAGATTTCTTTTTGTAACGAATTATGGTGTTATTTGAATTAAACAAATAGATATTTGAATTTTAATAATTGCGTGATAGTAACCTTACGAGCTGTGACAATCAGTCCACGCCCCGGCATTTTCGCCGTAGGTTGGGGTGTGACATGATTTGGCGGCAAAATTTTCGCAACACTTAAGTCAACAGTGGAAGCATCCGTGAGACCCCTCTGAGACTTTGAACGTAGTCCGACGGGACATTAATTTAGTGGAGGATTTCATTACTCTTTTCAACAATGAAAGTTTGAATATTGGAGGAATCAGTGAAGACATGTTAAGAGATGCCTTTAGGTAGAACGTCCGCAGTAAAGATTTGATAAGATGTCTAACTGGGCGGAATGGAATGCCTAAGATGTGGGATAAAATTATGTCTACCGCAAAGGTGTTCGCGACAACAGAGAAGGTTTTAGGACGTGAAAGTCCTTAAGAGACAGGTAAAGCGGAGTTCAAGAACACTTGGCCAAGTAAACAAGGGTGAGGGTCCATTTGGTCACGCATCCAGTCGAAATCTTCTAAATAGCCAGATGCGCAAACATTAATTGGACAAAAGAACAAAGATCGTGGTTGGGGGCATGATGTTCACAAGTGGACTCCTTTAACGAAGACTCTGTCAGAGATTTTGACAACTGAGAATGTTGAGTTCAAGAAACCTCAGCCGATAACTCGTAGGGCACACTCGAATCCTAACAAACAGTGATTTTTTTTATAATTATATTGGTCATCATACAGATGATTGTATAAGCCTAAGAAATGAAATTGAGGAAACAATCAAGTCAGGAAAATTGGAGCATCTATTAAAAAATGTAAGATAAGGGCACGCAAGCAGCCCACACATGTTGATACTGGCCCGCTAAGAAAGCAAGTTAAAGATCTTAATGTACACGTGATTCAAGGCGGAAAGATTCGTGGGTACAAGCAAGTTGACATTGAAGATGGCGATTGGAAATAAGAACCAGTTATTTTTCCCAAGAGTGAAGGGAGGTCATTGTATGAAGTATCCACTGATTATCACCGCCGTTATCGGTCATTATCCATCTTAACATGTGTTCTTTGAAAAGTGAAGCACATCAGACATTATGTATGAATAATGCTTTGAACAGCTTGATGAAGAAGATAAAGCCTGATTAAAACCTATTCATGCACCAGTATCAGGGTTTGGATATGAGGTTATACACCCGCGGGGTGTAATTTTTTTTCTAGTCACACTTAGTGATGGAGTTCATTCTAGAACTAAAGAAGTTGAGTTCTTGGTACTTCCCGCAAATTTGAAATATAATGTAATTCTTGGAAGAGAAGCTATAGGTGATTTTAATGCTAATCCTTCTACCGCGCATAGTATGGTAGGAGTTCCCACGTGGACGGGTGTAGCAATTATACATGTTAATAAACATTGTTTCACAACTGAGAGTTCCAAACCTGTCAAGATGCCTAAAATATCCACAAGAACCGGACCAAAAAGAATGAGAATAATTAGGGCTGGAAATTGGGTGCCTGTTTAAGACATGATAAGATCTGTTAATCAAAAAAGTGCGGCATGTGATTTTTTTTATTTTCTTAAATAATTTAAATTAGTAGGCTAGACTCCAACATTTTCCCTTATGGATACACAAAACTTAAATCGTCTTATATTCATGAAATATAAAGTAGTTAAATGAGTCATATTCATGTTTGATATTTGTGTTACGCGCGTCGCTTTTTACCTGTTAAGACACGAATTGCCAGTCCTAAGAATAATTGCTTGGAGCATCTTGAAACAATTAGAATGACGACATCTTTTCTTGGAAAACTTAAGACATGATGGGGGTTCCAAGGGAAAGAGCAGAACATAGGTTGCGGGTAAACCCGACATTCACACCTATAGTTCAAAAGAAGCGCAAGATGGGCCCGAATCAGACTAAGGCTATGAACGAACAAGTTCAAGACTTCATGCGGGAATCATACGCGAGATTCAGTATCAAACTTGGGTTTCAAACCCGGTCATGGTTGCCAAAAGCAACGGAATTTGACGAAGTGTATTGATTTCAAAGATTTAAACAAGGCATGCCCGAAAGTATGTTACCCGCTATCAGAAATCGATTTGAAAGTCGACTTGGTGGCACCTTTAAATTTTAAGGGTTTTTTGCACTCTTACAAAGGTTATCATCAGATCCGCATGGAAGCAGGAGATGATGACAAAACAACTTTTTTGGACCTACCAAGGAACTTTTTGGTTATAATTTGATGCCTTTCGGTCTGAAGAATGCGGGTGCAACTTATCAGTGCTTGATGGATAACACATTCGAAGAAGAAATTAGTCATAACTTGGAGGTTTATATGGATGTCTTGGTAATCAAAATTATCGAAGAAGATCAAATATTGTGGGATATTGAAGAAACAATCTGGATGTTAAGAGTGATAAATATGAAGCTTAAATCGAGTAAATGTTCATCTGGGATGGAAGAAGGGAAGTTTCTAGGTGTCATTGTAACGAATGACGGTTTTAAAGCTAACCCTGAAAAAGTTCACGCTATAGCCGGATGCCTCCTCCCTCCTCCCTTAAGGTGGTTCAAACTTTTAATGCCCGATTAGTCGCCATGAGTAGGTTTTTGGCTAATCATGCTTCAAAGTCATTCCCATTTATATCCACACTGCACAATTGTTTGAAGAAAACCCATTTTAAATGGACTTCGGAAGCACAGAAAGCATTTTTCGAGGTAAAGAAGTGTTTGATGGAACTACCAACGTTATCTACACCTCATGCAGGAGAACTGTTGACTTTATACTTATCCACATCAGACATTGCAATTGGCGCAATCCTCTTGATTGATAGAAAATCTGTTCAAACTCCTATTTATTTTGTTAGTAGAACATTGGTGGATGCTGAGACCAGATATTCTATGTTGGAAAAGTTGGTTTTGGCACTGGTTTATGCATCTCGTCATCTCGTCAAATATTTTCAAGGACATCCAATCAATGTTCTAACGGGTTACAAACTAAAAAACGGGTTGTGCAGACCTGAGTTGTCTGGACGTTTGGCAAAATGGGTCATTGAGTTGGGTGAACATTCAATCGAGTATAAACCCAGACTCGCGATTAAAGGGCAAATCTTGGTAGATTTTGTCACAGAAGTTCCAAGGAACAAGGAATAAGATTGTTTCGAGGAACAAATTGTCATACCATTTGAGCAAGGTCAAATCTAGTTATAGTTTACTAATGGGGCAGTAAGTGGGAAAGGTTCAAGCGCGCGTTTACGATTGCTTAATGCGGAAGGTCACGAATTCACGTATGCAATTTGGTTGGACTTCAAGAGCACAAACAATGATGCAGAATATAGGCATTCTTAGCAGGGCTACGCATTGCCACAAAGCTTGGCGTTCGCTATCTTGAAGTTTGTGTAAACTCAATGTTGATTGCAGGTCAAATCAATGGAACGTATGAAGCAAAGAACAAATTAATAGCTTCGTACTTGTTTCAAGCTAAAGATATCATAAAACAGTTTAATTCTTGCAAGGTTATCCACATTAAACGGAGTGAAAACAAACCCTCAGATGCCTTAAGCAAGTTGGCATCAAAAAGTTTTGAACACTTAGAAAAGGAAGTCCGCATTGAAGTCTTAGACAAACCATCAGTCCCTCAACATCAGTTTTTGTCGTTCAAACAAGAGTCACTTCTTGGCCGACACCCATTCAGGCCTATATGTCTTCTGGAACTTTGCCAAAAGAAAGAGCGGTAGATCAGAAGATCCGCTATAAGGCTCTGCTGTATCAACTCCTTAATGGAAGTCCTTTACCTCCAATCGTTCCTCGGACCACTCTATGGTGCGTTGACGCTGAAGATGCTAATTATTTAATCCGCGAGATTCATGAAGGGATTTGTGGATTGCACGCATGTCCGAGAATGGTTGATGCAAAAGTTATGAATGCATGATATTATTGGCCAGGAATGCATATGATGGCTTTGCGAGAAATAAGAAAACATGATTCTTGTCAACGACATGCACCAAATACTCTTCGTTCTCAGAATGAGTCAATACCAGTTTCATCCACATGGCCATTTCAGAAGTGGGCAATAGATATTATGGGTCTGTTTCCCGAGGTAGCCGCGTTAAATTTTTGATAATGGCAATTGATTATTTTACTAAGTGTGTAGAAGCTAAACATGTTGCATTTGTTAAGGCCGCAAGCGTGAAAAAGTAAATACGGGAATTCATTATTTTACGCTTTGGCCTTCTACTGATTGTGAGTGACAATGGGACGCAATTTGCAGATAAAAGTTTGCAAGTTGGCAGAGTTACACATTACTCAAGTATTCACTTCAGTCGCTTACCCGCACGCCAATGGGAAAACCGAACGAGCTAACCGGAGCATCATTGATGGAATCTAGGCCAGATTAGGCACCAAACGTACATGATGAGTAAATGAGTTGCCACATGTATTTTGGGCTCATAGAAGTTATAAAAAAACAAGAATTCTAAACTCCTTTTAGTCTTACTTATGGTCCAGAGGCAACCGTCTGCAAGACTGCTTCTCACCACAGACAATGAGAAAGAGTTGCGTTTTAACTTAGACCTTTTGGAAGAAAGGTGTGAGTTGGCAATGATAAGAGACAGCAACTACAAACGTCAACTCCAAAAGTATTATGACTCACGAGTTAAAGTGTGTCAATTTAATGTATGTGTTCCGCAAATGTTAGGGGTTAATTTATCCTTAGCGTGATCCTGAAGATTATCCTGATACGCTTGCATTGTCAACTAACTGCATGATTGTTGTTTTATTTATGTTATACTTGCATGCTAGTCAAAGATATAACAGCCTACAACCACTAGATAACATGTTATACCTAAAATCTTGGAGAAACAATTGAAATACATATGTGAAGAAGACTAAGTCGTCAAATGATCATGGCGGCTAGGGTTCCAGATTTGTAGGACTTATTGTTATTTTCTCTTTCTATATAAGGAGTCTATTGTGAACATCTAGGACACATCTACTTCACCCACTACACTACACTTTTACTCTAGCTTTCGTTCATAATCAGTTCTCGAGCTGTAGCCACCATTTTTATATTAATAAATTTAGGCAGGGGATAAGTTTTCCCCTCCCGAGGGTTTTTCCAAGGATCCTCACCAGTATCTAAGGTTTTTCCTCGCTACGTCTCTTTGTTCACCTTTACTTTTACCGCACTTATCTACTGTATTTCTTACCTTGTTACTGAGAAGCACATTACCCCACTCAACAAAATTGTTCAATTATTGCTTCGGTGATTTTTGACCTAAACACTTTGGCGCCCACCTTGGGGCAAGCGGTGTTTTTCTTTCTGAAATCCAAATTCACTTTCTTCCTAAACTGTTACCTTGCAAAGCCATACTAAAAAATGGACACTCAATCAAAAGTTACATCTTCATCCATGCCTCAGTAGTTTTCGGTGCCGCACAACCACTTTCTCATCCACCTGCTGTCCCAAGGAAGACGACCAGTGTCAACGTTAGCATCCCAGGATCTGGAAGATCAAGCAACATGCTTCCTCCCACAACAAGGCCTTTTACTACCGTGCCATTCCAAAGATCTGGGTCTTCCAACACGAGACCTGTCCTTATGTCTAACGACAAAATTTTTGATGTTTTAATTGAGACGAAGGAGAATATGAAAGCTCAGAAACGAACCAACAATTCTGTATTGAGGGAGCTCCAGGATATCCGGGCACAGGGGAAGAAGCCGGTGGAGGAATCATTCACTCCATTGCTGCCTAGGAACCTGAACTTTGACGCATTAGGATCCCAATGGAATCGCTATGACGATTTCCTTCCCATGCTATCAACAACCAGAACTAGTGGTCCTGTCCAGGCCAACATGATCACTCCTACTTGAGAAATAGGTGTTATTCCGGAATCCCCAGCTAGGATTCCCGAGAATGCTTATATTTCTTTGACTAACAGTGATGTTGTGCAGGATTCCGGTATTAGTCCAATGGTTTAGATGAAGTTGCAGAAACTGAAGGAGTTAATCTCCAGCGTACCTGGGATAGTCCAGCCAATTTCTGAAGTAGCCCCCAACAGTCACATGATCTCGAGATTCTCACCTCCCATATGTGATGCCGAGATCCCAAAGCGATTCCAGACTCTAAGCATGAAGCTGTATAATGGAACCTTAGATCCTTAAGAGCATTGTAACACCGCGTCTTTTACCTTATAAATTTTATCTAAATATATACTAAATTATAAAGTATAGGAACCAAAATGTAAAAAAATCAAAAATCTTCATCCATCACGATACGCGATGGGGCAGGCATGAAGCCCATCGCATAGCGCGATGGCCTTGCACACAAACCCAGAAATGGGCGACATAGCGATACGCTACGACCCAAATCCTCGAGACCATCGCGTATCGCGATGACCTTGCTGAGTCATTGGACACGTATCCAACCACGTGTCAACACGTGGCACGATATGACAGGCCACGTGTCACAAGCCGGTAAGGCGGCGCCAAATTGCGGCACCTCGATACGCGACGGGCAACAAGGGACCCATCGCGTATTGCGATGGGATCCAAAAACGGCTATTAAAGGGGAGGACGGGTATGAGATCCATTCATCGTAAAATCACCTTCATTTTCACACACATAGCCTAGGGAAGCGTGCCCAATAGCCGTGACGAGCCGACGTGTTATTTTCTCGTAGTTTGTGTAAGAAACGAAGTTATAATCAAGCTAGCAATCATACAATCAACTAGATCAAGATCCTGCCTTTTTCTTATTATCAATCTAAGTATCCAATCTAAGGTAGGAGTTATGTTTAAGTATCTGAATTATAGCGTAGACAATCAATCGAGGCTATGGCCTTTAACCTTGATCGTATTTTACAAACATTCACATTCATAAACAAGTTTTCATAAACATTACTTCATAACAAAGTAATGTTAACCAAAGATATATTTTGACGGGCATGTGGTAATCGTAAGGGTGATATCACTAGTAGTAAGTTTCTTGCCTAAGGAAAAGTAATTCGTACAAATCCCAATCAACCGAGGGACCCGTTTACTTACCTGTAGAAGCTTGCCAACGTGTTATAACCTATTAAGCCAAAGCATGCTACATCAAACGTCACATAAAAACTAAGTGTTCTCGTTCACAATCAAAGATCAAGGATTTCAAGGTTAATTTTAGCAATCATAGCTTAATCAAAACATCATTCAAGTATTTATACAAACCTATTATGTATAAGTTAAATATCATTCACAATCAATCAAATCAGTCAAGGTTTTCCAACACCGACGGTACAGGTGAATACGTTAACCTTTCTAATCAGTCAAAACATATTTATACTTGATAAGATGAACGGGTGTTTTGTCTTAAAGAGTCAGTCAATATTTACATGAGATTAAGTGATCTCTAAAACGTTATAATACAAAGTACAGAATAAAATCAACTCAGACCGAATACACATGTGTCTGGATCCAAACATAACCGTTCAGCCTAATCATTCAAAGGCTACGTGGCCGCATGCTAATGGCTCGGGAATAATTATGTGTGTAGGGCAGTGGTACATAGACCGGAAGTAGAAATGCTTCCGCTGAGCTTGTAGAGAAAACTATATTTGTATTGTAATGTCATTCAAATGTTTTATAGAGTCATATGTGTTCACCAGCATATAGCTGACGTATTTTTCCAACCCATTGCAGGTAATTAAGCATAAGTAGCATTAGCAAGGATTGAAGTCTTAATGAAGATAGAAGTTCGTACAAGATGGCTCCGTTTTAATCCTTGTAATACGAAACATATCTTTTGTAAAATAATACTCGGGTATATGATTCCCGAGTAAATTTTCAATGTAAATTAATATTATATTAAAACCTAAAGTCTTCCGCTAAAATTAACCCATAACTCTGATATATTTACAAAACAGGTACCAACTTGTGGTCACACGCCTAGGCCCTAAGTCGGGGTGTGACAAGCATGTAGGCCAATATCTCAAGAGGATGGAGATCAACCCCATACCTCAAAATCTCAAGGAAGCCTACTTGTGCAAAGGCTTTGGCTCAACCCTCACCGATGCTGCATTAAAATGGCTCCTAAGTGTCCCTCCTTTCTCTATTAAATCGTTTGCTTATTTAGTTAACCTGTTTAGTAATCAATTTTCTTGTAGTAGGAGTTTTGAAATGTTAAGTAGTGACTTGTATAGAGTAACATAGGGTAATGATGAATCCCTAAGAGATTATGTTAACCAATTCAGCATGGAAGCTCTAGAGATCCCTAACCTGGATGTTATAATGACTGTGCAAGCTTTCAAAATGGGTCTCAAGAAAGATACCTCTTTCTATAAGGATCTCATCATAAATCCTTGCAGGAATCTGCAAGAATCAAGAAACTGGGCTCTGAGGTTCATCAGGATGAAAGAAGACAAGATGATTCAGCAAAGGCTGGATGAATTCAACAGCTACAACCATCCAAATAGGAAGTTGGATTCCCCATCATCTAAACCGTATCGATCTAAACCGTATTCCAGGCATGATAGGGTCAATGTTGTAGACGATGATGAGGATGACTAATCTTATCCTAACTTACATGATTATTGTTAGTTAAAATTCCTGGATCAATATGTGCTATGCAAGATCTAGGTGAAAAGGCAAATGTCAGCGAAAGAATGAAAATAATGGTGCATGGAAAGACAAGTCCATATGGTGAACTTTTTATGAAGATTTTGGTTACGTGATGGAAGTCTTCATTACTCTAAGGAGAGAGATTAGCTACCTACTCAGCAAAGGTCACTTAAAAGAGTTGCTGGGAAAGAATAATCGAAACCGGAATCCCGAGCAAGATCCCAAAAGGGAAGAATCTCCACCACCGGGCGCTCTGATCGTAAATGTTTTCTATAGGAGGATCAAATATATGCGGCACATCCTACTCAGCCACTAGAAGGAATGTTAAAGTAGTCAAAGCATAAAAGCCTAAGGGACCAACTAAGACGATGACCTTACCCAAAGTACACAGAGTCATATTCGATGATGAGGACATGAACAATATTCAAAATCCTCATCATGATGGTTTGATCATAACCCTTTATATTTCTAATTGTTTTGTACACATGATCTTGGTGGAGAATGGAAGCTTGGTAAATATCATCCGGTTGGACACTATGTAGAGGATGAATATTCTAGAATCCGAGATAATACTGAAATCTTCGGTCTTGGTGGGATTTAGCGGGGAAGCAAAGCGTACAGTGGGAGAGATCAAGCTTCTAGTTTACGTCGAGGGAGTAAACTCTATCTATAAATTTTTTGTTATTTATGCATTAACCTCTTTCAATGTCATCTTAGGTAGGCCATGGATCCATGATATGAAGACTGTACCCTCAACCTATCATAAATTCATCAAAATGCTGACACCTTGAGGGGTTTTAAGATTCAAGGTTACCGGCACGAGGCAAAAGATTGTTATGCCTCGTCGATGAAACCTACGGCTAAACCTACTCAAGCATAACAATCAAAGAAAAAAATGCTTGATGTCTTGGAAGTAGCAGAACAAGAGTTCCAAGAAGTACAATAAGATGATTAGGATCCTGAGATAATGGTGTTGATAGGAACCGCGATTCCTGAAGGAATTGAAGATCAATTGGTTATGTTCCTCAAAAGCTAAACCTCTCCTTTTGCATGAAAAAAGAGGACATGGAATGTATTTCTATAATTTTATTACTACTAAATTGGGTTTGGATAAAATTTTCAGGCCAATTCAACAAAAGAGAAGAAAGTTCGCACCTAAAAGAAATGTCATCATCCAAGAATAGGTTGAGAGATTGTTGAAAGCAGGGATGATCAGGTAGGTAACGTTCCCAAGATGGTTGGCCAACATGGTGGTAGTCTAGATAAAAAATGGCAAGTGGAGGGTTTGTGTCGACTACACGGACCTCAACAAAGCTTGCCCCAAAGATCCTTTTCCATTGCACACATATACTCCATGGTGGACGCAACTGCTGGGCATGAGATGCTGACCTTTATGGACGCCTCTTCAGGGTTCCATCAAATTCAAATGGAACCCTCAGACCAAAAACACACGACATTCATGACTCTAACATCTATATATTGTTGTTACATTGCAATGCCTTTTGGTTTGAAAAATGCAGGTGCCACAGATTGGTCAACATGATGCTCAAAGAGAAACCGGGGGACACTATGGAGGTGAACATCGATGATATGGTGGTAAAATCAAATAAATTTGGGGATCACCTCCAGTATCTTCAGGAAGCCTTTGACATTCTTGAAAAGCATAATATGATCCAAGTGCCGCTTTGTAACGGGGGAAGGCAAGTTTCTAGGATACATGGTCACCAAAAGGGGGATACAAGCAAGTCTAGATCAGATGAAAGCCATCATGAACCTGAAGGCTCCATCTAACGTGAAGGATGTCCAAAGGTTGACTGGTAGGATCGCAACCTTAAACAAATTTATTTCAAGATCCTCAGAAAGGTGCAAGGATTTCTACGATATCCTGAAAATTAACAAGACGTTTGAATTGGGACAGAAACATGATAAGATGCTTAAAGACTTGAAAGTATATCTAGCATCAACACCTTTACTAATGAAGCCTGAAGATGGCGAGCCATTATTCCTCTATCTGGCGATATCCCGAGACACTGTAAGTGTTGTATTAGTCAAGTATCACGAAGGGCAACAACATCCTATCGGCTATGTAAGTAAAAGTTTACTTGATGCTGAAACCAAATATTGTCATTTAGAAAAGTTAATTTTAACTTAATATATGGCATCTACCAAGTTAAGACATTAATTTGAGACGCATACTATTATTGTTAAAACTGATTGTCCTGTTAAAAATGGTTTGAGAAAGCCTGAAATGTCTGGTAGGATGGCTAGTCAAACTGAATGCTTATGATTTAGTTTATAAGCCTTGGACAACAATTAAATCGCAAGATTTAGGCGACTTTGTGGCTGTTTTCAGTAGTGATATCCAGTGGGAAGCTGACTGGGAAGTTCAACAACTAGATCAGGATAAGGGTAAGTGGATATTCCTTACTGGTGGGGCCTTAAATGTCAGGGGAACATACTTAGGATTCATCCTGAAATCGCCATAGGGGGACATAGTACCTGATATTATCCTGTTAAAAATGTTTTGAGAAAGTCTGAAATGTCTGATAGGATGGCGAACTGGTCAGTCAAATTGATTGCTTATGATTTAGTTTATGAGCCTAGCACATCAATTAAATCGCAAGTTTTAATCGACTTTGTGGCTAATTTCAGTAGTGATATTCAGCAGGAAGCTGACTGGGAAGTTCAACAACTAGATCGGGATAAGGGTAAGTGGATATATTTTACTGATGGGGCCTCAAATGTCAGTGTACAGGCTTAGGATTCATCTTGAAATCGTCACAGGGGGAGATAATACCCCATGCAATCAGATGTGATTTCCATGCCACCAATAATGAAGCCGAGCATGAAGCTTTAATTGCTGTTCTTCAGTTGTCCAAGGATTTAGAAATTAAATATATTCATGTATTTGTGGATTCCTTATTGCTTGCTAACCACTTCAATGGCTCCTATGCTGTTATAAGTGAAAAATTAACCGAATATCTTTAGATAGTAAAAAATATGGCAGAAATATTCGATTCTTTTACTATTGAGCATGTACCTAGGGAGGAAAATGCTGAAGCAGACGCATTGGCAAATCTTGGATCTGCCTTCAAGATCCCGACGGATATAAAAATTCCGATCATATGTATCCTGAATCCAGCTACAAAGGTGCCTTCACTTAATAAAGAGGATACAATGAAAGAAGATGCTAAGCGGGATCCCCAAGTCAATGGAGTAACATAATCTAAAGATATTGTTGATTAGGATCCTCAAACTAATCAGGAATCCTGGATTTAATCTATCAAGAGATATTTCCAATACAACGAGATCCTTAAGGATGTGAATCCCAAAGCCTTTCGTATGAAGGTATCCAGGTTCATTGTTTTAAATAACACTCTCTATAAGAAATCTCTTGAATGTCCATACTTGAAATTCCTGAAGGCTTTCAAAGTACAAAAAGTTCTAAAACATATCCATGAAGGCGACTGTGGGAATCACACTGGGGGTCGATCATTGTTTTCCAAAATCCTGCACTCGTTACTATTTGCTAATCATGAGGAAGGATGCAGTTGTCTATGCTCAAATGTGTGATGCCTATCAAAGACATAGCAACATTCTTTATCAGCCGCCTGAACCTATCCATCCGATCGTGTCTCCTTGGTCCTTCATGAAGTGGGGGATGGATATTGTGGGCAAACTACCGAAGGCTCCGGGAGGAAAGGTTTTTATGTTAGCAATGACAGATTACTTTCCAAATCGAATGAATTTATCCAAGTTAAAGAACAAGAAGTGATATCCTTCATGAAGAGGAATATACTGACACGTTTTGGAATACTTAGCCGAGATCATCTACAAAAACGGGTCTCAATTCATTGGCAAAAGAACTACCGACTTTTGTGCTGCATGGGGGATAAATATGATCATTTCCACACTAGTACACCCTTAAGCCAATGGACAAGCGGAATCTTCAAACAAGATCATCATCAACAATTTGAAGAATAAGCTGGGGACAAAGAAAGGAAAGTGGGATGGAGAGCTACCATTCGTACTGTGGGCAGATCGAACTACATCAAAAAATGCAACAAGGCAAACTCCTTTATCTTTAGAATTTGGGACTGAGACATTGATTCCGACTGAGATGGTAATCCCTGCTGCGAGATCCTACCTCCAGAGTCCTGAAACCAACAATCAGGATCTTGTCGATGATTTTGACGTGGTGGATGAACTCAGAGATTCTGCAAGTATTCGTATGGCAGCATACCAAAAAATAATCACCAAGTCGTACAACAAGAACGTCAGGGTCAGAATATTTCAAGCGGTTGATCTAGTACAAATGAAGGCATTTCAGAATACAACAGATCCCAAGGATGGAAAATTAGCTCCTAAACGGCAAGGATCGTATATGATCGAGGCTGAGACTGGAAAATGAGCATATCAGCTATATGCTATCGATGGCAAGGTCCAACCAAGATCCTGGAATTTTGTTCACCTTAAACTCTACTTCATGTAAGCTAGAATTTTATTTCTAACTTGGTATGGTATGTATTCTGACTTTACTCTTTCAATTATTTTTATTATTATTCATGAAACCCATTACTAACTTAAGCATTGGACGGGTGTTAGGTCCAACCTCACAAACGTTCATGTGTTTTACAGAATCGGGATCTTTACTAAGAAGTGAATGTGTTCCTAATGGTTAGGTTTGGCCACCTCTCTAAGTTTAAGGTATAAATCCCTTCAAAGGTTTAAAGGTTTTCACCATTCTACGAACCGGGTTTAAACACCTCGCCAGGAGCGCACGTTGTCCACATGTAATTCAAGATGGCGGGACCAGTTCATCTTAATGGAGGCTAATAATTTCGTTATAGTTGATTACATGGTGGATCCTCAAGAATATTATCAATGGAATAAAATGAACATGTTATACAACTGTGTCTTGTCCCAAGTATTTACACAAGGTTTTGGCATTTTCATGTCACTCATGACTGGCTTGTCCCAAGTATTTACACAAGGTTTTGGCATTTTCATGTCACTCTCGATTGGCTTGTCCAAAGTATTTAACTCTTACGTGTTAACATAAGTTCAAAGTTATTTTGGGATTTTCCCCAGGATCTTCATGATCAAATCTTTTTTTGGGATTTTCCCCAGGATCCTCATTACACCTAATCACCTCAATTATTATCTTAACAAATCTTGCAGGATTTCAAAGTTCAACCCAAGATAAATATTATGACGATTGATTGGAACTTCGGAGATTCCTAGTGTCTATGAATTTAAAACTTATCATACCAAGTTTGATCACTTATTTACATTCCAAAGTATGTGATGAAAAATTATTTCCAAACTTATGTTTTGGTTAAAATCTAAGAGATCTTTTTCATCAATATCTTTTTGCCATAAAATGAAAGAGACATAAGGTTAGCAAACGATTATCATTATATTAAGCAAAAGAATATTCCTGACCTTGTCCTGAAACCCAGGATCCCTCCGTCAGGAATATATAAAATTTTTCTTGAACAGATTATCAAAGGCTTCGTCCTGAAACTCAAGAACCCTAAACCTTGATTATCTATTGTATTAAACGACATAAAAAGTAAATTGTTTCAAGCATCACCACAAGATAGAAAAGTTAATTGTTTTACAACCATAACAAATACCATCAAGCTAAAGACATAAAACAAAGAGTGGCTTGAGCCTCCCGAAAAACCAGCAGCCATCCCAGCCTACACCACCTTAACTCCATCACCAGCTTTCGCCTCAACATCTTTAGCCTTCACCTCAGCATCCTTGCTTGACTTAGCAGGATCCTCTCCAGAAGCCAATTCCAGATCAGCCCTAATCTCTCCCTCTCTCAACTTTAAACCTTCAAGATCCCAAGAAGATGTATTGAAACAAAGCTTCCTAGCGTCTTCCATTAGCTTTATCTTGGCACAACAAATAAAGTGAGTAGCATGCATCCTAAGTTGGTTCTTGAAGTCATTCAACTCCTTAGCATGAGTAGCCTTGAGGTCAGCATGATCCTGCTTCAGCCGATCAAATTCCTAGGCCATACTCTCAATATAGAGGGACTTAGCCTCGGCTATCTTGTTGAGATCATCCACTTTCAGCTTCTGCACTTCGACCTCGTGGAGAGCATCCCGATAAAACTTGGTCATGTGTTGGAGACCCAACAATGAAAAAAGTTTTTATCAATAAAATAATTACCCTCGACTAATAAGTTTTGCAGGATCCTAACCTGGATGAGGAGTGGATCAGCATGCTAAAAGTAGAGTGAATCAGCAGTGGTTCCTGGTGCCCCAATATCTTTCCTTTTCTTGGAAGTGGAAGCTCTAGTCTGCGAAGCCAGAGGAAGTGTCTTAGAGACTTCAACGATGGCAGATTCCTTCTTCGAGATGAAGTTGTCCAGATCATACAAACCTAGTTCTTGATCTGCTATAACACGAAATTAGGGTCCCAAAAACAACAATATCCCTAAAATTCGAAAAGGGTAAGGACGACGAACTCACCTGACATACTTCCTGTTGATGACTGTTCGGATTTCGAAGATAGCAAAACCTCAAGCTGGAAGGACCGTTCTTCCTTGAGAACCTCCAAAATTGCAGGAATCCTCTTCAAGGTACCAAATGTAGGAGTCACAAGATCGTTAAACTTCACTGAAAATCATAAGATAAAAGAAATATAAGAGTCAATCTTGCTACTTTATTACTATTTAATATCCTAAATGTTTCCTACCCTTCTTAACCCACCGGTAAGGAAGTTCATCGCTTCCGGGAATAGAATCCCTTTAGACAAAAAAGAACCTCCTATACCACTTCCCGTCGTTTCTTTTTGTATTTAAACTTAGGGGAACTTGGCAAGACACAGAGACTAGAGCCATGAGTTCTAAGATTGCAAATGGAGGCCAAATCAAATACTTTCAGGATCTTGTTACGACTGGCGACAATTTTATTAAGCATATAGATGATTATCCACAACATCGACATGGCTTAGATATAGCTTATGCCGGTAACCTTGCAAAAACGAGCAATGAAATCAGGAAAGGGAAAAGTCAAGCCTATGGTAAAAGGATATTCCAGGAAACTGATCCACTTCTTGGAGACGCAGTCAGATTGAAGAGTCTTATCAAAGGGATGAAAACGAGCTCCGGCGGGGAAAGCATTGCCGTACTATAGATACGAGCTAACCGGAGCATCAATGATGGAATCTAGGCCATATTAGGCACCAGACATACATGATGGGTAGGTAGATGAGCTGCCACATGTATTGTGGGCTCATAGAACACATAAAAAACAAGTAATTCTGAAACTCCTTTCAATCTTACTTATGGTTCAGAGACAATGATTCCCACAGAAATTGGAGTCCTATCCGCAA
Organism: Bidens hawaiensis; assembly: GCF_021521415.1. Lineage (NCBI taxonomy): Eukaryota > Viridiplantae > Streptophyta > Magnoliopsida > Asterales > Asteraceae > Bidens > Bidens hawaiensis. The sequence continues at coordinate 50,056 of NW_027497460.1, forward strand.
GAATGCTCGAGACCACAGACAACGACAAAGAGTTGGGTTTGAACTTAGACTTTTTGGAAGAAAGGTGTGAGTTGGCAATGATAAGATAAAGCAACTACAAACGCCAACTCCAAAAGTATTATGACTCATGAGTCAAAGTGTGTCAATTTAATGTAGGGGATTATGTGTTCCGCATCTGTTAGGGGACATCTTATCACTAGCGTGATCCTGAAGATTATCCTGATAAGCTTGGATTTCCAGCTAACTGCATGATCCTAAACTAACCGACAGTGTTTGTTGTATTTATGTTATACTTGCAGGCTACTTAAAGATATAACGGCCTACAACGAATAGATGACTAGTTCTACCTAAAAGCTTGGATAAACAACTAAAATACACATGGGATGAAAACTAAGTCATTAGATGATCATGGCGGCTAGTGTTCCCGAATTTGTAGGACTTATTGTTATTTTCTCTTTCTGCATAAGGAGGCTATTGTGAACGTTAGAGGTTACATCTACTTCACCCACTTCACTACACTTGTACTCTAGCTTTCATCCATAATCACTTCTTGAGCTGTAATCACCATTTTTCATATTAATAAATTTAGGCAGGGTATAAGTTTTCTCCTCCCAAGGTTTTTTCCAAGGATCCTCACCAGTATCTATGGTTTCTCCACGCTACATTTTTTGTGTTCTCCTTTACTTTTACCGCACTTATCTACTGTATTGCTTACCTTGTTACCGAAAAGCACACTACATCACTAAAAAAAAATTGTTGAATTATTGTTTCGGTGAATTTTGACCAAAACAGCAGCAATGAGGCTTCAAACGTAGAAACACCTGAGAAGTTAGCTCCAAATTGGGAAGGACCTTATAGGATTAACATTGTTCCAAAACATGTTGTTCCGGACACGCAAACTGGCCCACACCGGACCGTCCCAGGCCTATCATGTGAGAGGTAAATCAACCTCACTCAACGAAAAGTAGATTGAAGCTTAGGATCGGTTTCAAACCCACGGCCTCTAGGTCCTAGGAAACGGTGCGTACGCTTTAGAAAAGCTTGATGGAACATCAATCTCACGGACTTGGAATGTTGCACAACTTAAACAATGCTATATGTAATGGTCTGTGTACCATTAGCCTATGTGCCATTTCTTATTTAAATATTTATTTTTGGTTTGCGTATCATTTTGTGATTAATGGTCTGAGTACCATTCTATGTTTAAATATATTTCAAGAACTGCACGCATGCCATTTTTTCTTTGTTAATCAAGTAAGATGTTTCACATATATTACTGACCTGCATGCCAAGACATAGTTAATTAAGTTTAATGGTGTGCGTGCTATCTTAAACAATTGACCCGTGTATCATCTATAAATTTCATACAGTTCTGGCCTAAGTGCCAAAATATAGTTTAAAATGGGTACGAGCCATTTTAACAAAAATACATGTGTGTTATTTTTTGTTTATATGTTTTGACCCGTGTGCATTTCATGATAATAGATTTTTGGCCCACATACCATCTTTTAAATAACTTACCTAGACATCATAAATGATATGTGTCATTTATAAGTTGCATATTTATGTCCCGCGTGCTAAGGTATATCTAACTTAAGCGTTATATGGTCTACGTGCCATACTATGATGGCCCGCGTGCTATCCTTTATTTGAATACATATCAGGTTATACTTAACACATTTATATTGTTATTATCATAACAAAACAAAATGGTGAAACCATACCATGTATTTTCACAAAAAGAGGATTACATTACAAAATGAGTCATACATTATATAAAACAGAAGAGCAATATATCTTAAGGGGCTTCTAAGCCTTTGGGATCAGACGCGTTCTTCACATTGTGTTCTGGATCAATATGGAAGAACTCTTGGAGGCGTTGCACACCATCCTCTTTCATGGAGAATTGTTGAGTCAAAGATTTGACATGAAACGACTCAAGGAAGATTGGAATCTTCTCAACACTTCCCAGAAATTGTTAGTGCATGGTTTTGCATTTTGAGTCTTTGTATTTATCGTTAATGTATTTATCGTTTTATTTATGCAATAAGAATTAAGTTATTAATGTAATTCGTTAAGGGAGTCGTCTAGTTCGTTAAGGATGTTTAACGAACTAGACTTAAGTTAAGATCCCTCCTGATTCGTTAAGGATGTTTAACGAATCAGGGGGTGATTCGTTAAGGTTTATGTCGTTATGTATTGTAACGAAGGCGGTGTCTGATTCGTTATGGAATGTTAACGAATCAGACTCGTCTTCTATATATAGTGGTGTTATTCCACTGTTAATTCAAGCATTGAGTTAATCTTATCAAACCCTTGCCCAATTCGTTTCTTTCAATCTTAATATTAATATTAATACATACACATATATATATATATACATATAATCAATACTAATATAATAAATAATATTAACATATAATCAATAGCATTATGAACTAGATCCGTATAGTTATTATCTAATATGTATCAGATCTGAGATCTGGTGCTAATAGGTATTCACAAGTGGTATCAGTGCTTTCGGTTTTGCTCGATCAGATTTTGTGTGAATTGGTTAAGATATGGATTGATTTGGATTGAATTTAAGGTTGTTAAGGTATTGGAAATGTGTTTTGAGTTGGAAGTTTTTGGATCGATTTGGTTTGGTTCTGTTTTGGCCGAAAACAGGGGATTGTTTTGGCTGAATTGATTTCAAGTTAAGTGTTAATCAATTATGGAATGATTGGATTTGGTTTTGCGATGTGTTTGCAAGTAATTTGATAGGTTAAGTGTGTGATTTGGTACGGTATTGAACGAGTATAACAAATCTGAGTTTTGTTGGATGTTCATATGTTTTTCCAGAATTCTGGAAATGAATGATGAATACTTGAAGATTTGAAGATTCACTTAATTCGTTAACATGTCTGGCTCATTCGTTAAGATCTTAAGCTGATTCGTTAATCATTTTAGCTAATTCGTGAACCAATTCGTTACAATTTCTAATTCGTGTTACTTAATTCGTTACACAGTCTAATTCGTGTCAACCAATTCGTGTGACACGTGTCTTACCTCGTTAACTGTTATTATAACAACTTTTGCCACGTGGCACAAGTTGTCAGAGCTTGTTACAAACCGTTGTAACAAACTGATTCGCTATTAGTTGATTCGTTATCAACTGTAGCTGATTCGTTAAGAAAAATCTTCTGATTCGCTTAATTTACCCTGAGAGATTCGTTAAAGACAACCATCTGATTCGTTGTTCTGAAATCAGATTTGTTAGTTTGATTCGTTGACTTATTGAGTCAAACTAATTTGTTACTTGACTTAATTCGTTGACCAGATTCGTTAACATCTTTTAGATTCGTTAACTATTTTTGATTCGTTACCTAAACAACTCTTAATTCGTTAAGTTGTGATTCGTTAACCACTGTTTACAGTTTGTTAACTCTACTGTTCACAATTCGTTAATATAATTTTAACTTTCAACCGTTGGAGGTTGAAAACTTTGTCATTTAGCAACATGGCTGGTATGTGTATGCACTAGCTTCACAGAATATGTTAATGCAACAAATGTTGCAACTTGATACTAAGATAGGTTCATATTCGAAATGTCCAAGGTTGATGAAATTTAGCGATTTTGCTAAATGCGAACCCCGTTTCCGTGCTCATTTGGGTTCTGTTCATCCTGACTGCTCGTATTACTTAGATGATTTATATGTTGTTCCAATGATAGGAGATGACACTATTGGTTACACACCTAAAACTATCTCTCAATATTCACAAGAAGAGAAGAAAGCTTTAGAGATTGAGACAAAGGCTTATTCTACTATTACAATGGCTTTACCCGAAAACATCTTTCACCAAGTGGGTAGTATAAAGATATGTGCTTCTTTTTCTAGCATATTCGTATGAGGAGTATGGTGAATAAAGCTGAGATTAAGAAGGTAATGCTCAAGTTTCAATTTCAAAACTTTAACTTATTGAAGGGTGAAACAGTTGAGGAGATGACGACTAGGTTTAATCACTTGATTGCTGAGATGGATAAAATGAAACTGGAAACTTCTGAGGTTGATAAGATTGACACTATCAAGAGTGCACTACCGAGTTCTTATTCTACATTTCTAATGGTTTTAAAGAAGAACAATTACTTCAATAATGAAGACTTGACTGCATCTGAATTTATGCAAAAGATTGAAGCAAGAGAATACGACCTTAAATGTCAAAAGTCTTCGAAAGATAGTCAAGATCCTACATTTTATGGTGGTAGCATGCCTCTGAGTTCAACCATTTCACCAATCACTGCATTTTTACTCAAAACTCAAGTGAGAATGCAACAACCATCTATAATGATCCAAGAGCATGTTTTTACACTGCTGGTAATTCTGGATCACCTGGTGTTTCTGTTGGTTCTGGAAATTCATCTACTATAAATCAATTTTCTCCACCACCAAGTGTAAACATGAAGAAAGCTGAACAAAACTTTGCTTTTCTAACAGCCTTCATGTCTTCTTATGAGAATTTGGTAAGCAGTAAGATAGCCACAAGTGACCTGACTGATGAAGATTATGATCAGATTGATCCGGATGACTTAGAGATCATGGACTTGAAGTGGAACATGGCTATGATTGTTCGTAAGGTTAAAAGATTTATTCAAAGGACCGGAAAAGATCTTCCTGCTTTGAACAAGAAATTGGGATTTGATAAGTTAAAGGTGAAATGTTACAATTGCCAAGAGTTTGGTCATTTTGCAAAAGAATGTGACAAACCAAAAAAGGAGTATACTGGTCCTCGTGGTCAAAACCAAAGTACTTCTACACCACGAGGTAATAATGCTGAAAAGAAACTGTCTACTTCTGGGTCACAAGCAATGTTAGCCGATGGAACCGATTGGTCACAAAGATTGCTGTGTAATGAGAATCAAGCCAATTTGGTGATGTTCAAGACAAATGATGTGTTTCAAGATGCAAACGGAAGTGAGTTATCGTCTGATAATGACATTGAATCCGATTCTAATGATTCATGTGTTAATATTCCAACTACGTTTGCTTGCATGGCTAAGATCAATGAGGTTAGTCATTCTATTTCTGCTACTTCATCTGTTAAAGTCACTTGTGTTGAATGTTGTAGGTTCCCAGCCGGATCTACACGGAAGTATCTCGTACTACTTAGGTGCGGAATCCCTACGTAAGACGATACGAGTGGAGGATGCGATATACGTTAAAACCAAGCACAAAATACACGTTACAATACTCAAAAGACACGTTGTATTGCAACCCTTCAACACGTGATTTTCAATCACAATTACACGTTCTCCAAAATCTAACAAAACGAGCCGTAACTGAGGTATATAAGGACTTCCACAACTTCGCCTAACAGACTAGGCGAAGTTGTCAATAACTTCGCTTGTCCACAAGTTCGCTTATATTAGGCAAACTTGTGAGACAACCTATACAAACCAAAACAAAACAAACTAACACGATTACAGACACTAGATACTGAACTACTGACATAATGCACCAACAGACTCCCCCTTGGCAGTAGCTTCATATCTCTATCTTCAATCACTTGTCTTGTAATCCCAAAAATCTCGAGTCACTCGTCTTCAAGCATGAACCCCTTCTCTGACACAAACGGAAACTACTCTCTGATATTTCTTGGCTTCATCTTTCCAAGTAGGAATATAGAATATCTTTTTCTCGTCTAGTACCGGCAAGTCAGCTTAAGACAAATTTACTAAGTGCATAGGATCATACACTCTCAGCACCTCTTGTTCATCTTCATCCTCCATGACCGCTTCAGCTGTTTGACTATCGACATACCACCATTTCAGATTCTTTAAGACATCCTTGGGCATTTGTTTCATCGACACTTCTTTTAAACACCGGATAGGCTTATACTTCATTACCATCCAAGGTTTGCCATCAGCGCTCCTTCCTCTGTCTTTATCTTCAACAAGCTTCCCTTTCTGCAGCTTTAACAACTCGAACTTTTTCTCTTTTATACTTTCTTTCCGCACGATCTTCCCAATAATCCTAGCCATATTATCATCACTCCTGTTTATCAACCCCAACTTGGCCAAATCCTTCACCTCACACTCAGGCAAGGTATTCAACGATCTCAACAACCTCTTGAAGTACTGAATCCCATCGTAACGTTTAATCACAAATAGCCTCAACTGCTCATCATATAACCAGCATATAATCCCCTTCTTCGATTCAGCATACCTTTTGATATTATAACTCTTTTTAAACATGGTTGAAACCGCCGGCTTCTTTCTCTTCACAAACCATTGAGCGTAGCCTTCTTTCCATCTAGGCTGCTCTTCCCATTCAGATTCATCACTTCCCATATCTTGACCCACCTTTGTCTTATCAACTTCTGGAATTTCATGCTCAACATTTTCCTCCATAATCTCTCCTTCTTCAATCTCACTATCAATCACAATGTCAGCTCCTATTTTTTCAATTTCTTCAACCGGTAACACATCGTCGTCACCTACAATATCATCATCCAACATCTCCTCCTCATCCACTACCACCACATCATCACCCCCTAATCCACCTATTGCACCAGCTGACTCCCCCTGAGATGTGGAAGTCCCAAGATTTTGTTCAGTTCTTGGCAACTCACCACCTGCACCTTTCGATGCATTGGTTTCATCGTCTCTATCATTACTCTTCTTCGTCCTCAACTCATCGCCCTTGCAGCTCGTCTCCCCTGAGATGCTAAGAACTGTTTTAAAGCATCAAAAAGTTTACCGTGCTCAACCAGGAGGGACGACTGAATCTGATTTTCTGCAACAAGGCGCTGAATAGCGTGAGTCTGGATCAGGTTGATTCTTGATTGTTCTGCCACGACCCTTTCAAGAGCTGCTATCCTGTCTGAGTTAGATAAAGTTGCATCAAAATCAAATATCATATGAGAAATGTCTTGAGCATACGGTGGAGGGATTCCCAAGGTAGCCGGGACATCAGAAACAGGCTGAAAAGTAACCGCAGGTGGTATTGTAACAGATAAACCCGCGGTGGCAACCAAAGTCGACTCAACAAAACTTGCCACAACCTCCGATGGAGTAAGAGTAGGAGGTGGCAATGAAACAATTTCTGGAGCCGAAAACTGAAAAGTAGTGGGTGGAATGCCAAAGGAAGAAGATGTATATATCACGGGAACACCCGAGGTGATCGGTCCTGTCACAGTCATCGATGCGGGGACCATAGTCATACCAGATAAGGTGGGTGGAGAGAAACAAACCACCCTCGAGCTTTCACCAGCTCCCGAGCCTTCACCCGTTCTAACCCTTTTCGATCGACGAATCAACCGATCTAACTCCTCCTCAAAGTCCGATTCACTGTCATCTGTGTCTTTGTTTCTTTTTCCATGAATTCTTCCTTGGGCGACCGGAATCTGTCTTGCTTCAGCAATATCATCAGCTGGGGAGTCAGAGTCAGTTCTTTCAGAATCAGCTACAGACGTAGCTACCAACGACACATCAACACCAGAAACCTCCGCTACTGAGACCTGAATCTCTGCCTCAGGATCAACTCGCTCCATATCAATGAACCCTTGGCCACAAAAAGCAGCTTCAATGTCTACCTGTTCCTCCGGTGCCACAACAGGAGCAGCAGGCAATGCTTGCTGTACCACAATTGGTGTTTGAGAAACAACAACCTGTTGCGGTGCCGGATCCCGAAACTCGTCTCCACGAGGAGCAACATACGCCGGGTTTATCAAATAACCAAATAGCGGAGTAGGTTGTGGACGAAGCTCTGGTTTACTTCTAGCACTCGACGATATGCATTGTGCGAATATCCTCTTGCTGACACTCTCTACATATCGAATGGGACGGCGCTGAGGTAGCGAAGAGCCACATGATTCAAGATCATTTGTAAGAATCTTGGATACATTAAGAATCTTTCACGAGCTACCGCACGTCTTTGACGGTCTATTTCATAAAACACCATCTGACTGAAGCTGTAAGGCTTGTTGTAAGTCAGTGCTGTCATTGCCGATTGCATCATCGCCCCCATACCATCCGTACCAGCCTTGCGACCCGACATGCAAACGATCATCACATGCATGAGAAAACGCCATTGATCCAACAAAAATCCCTTACGCCTCTGAGTGTCACCCAATGGACTGGAATATCCCATTCGTAAAAATGCACCATCTCTGAATGGAGCAGTAAAGTCTGTAGGATCATCTCTAGTTTCATTCCCGAACTGCAAGGCGACCCTTATCTGCTCAGATGAGAACTACACCTCCTGATTGCTAACTGTGGCGCGCATGACTGGGGGCTCGACTCTACAATCATATTCTACCGTTTGCCAGAAGTCTTCAATGTTCGGCAGAGAAATGGGCAGAGTTGTAGTAATAGCATGGAAGATACGCGAGCGAATAAGGTAAGAGATGATCTCGCGATAATCATCAACACCGCTAGCATCCGGATCCAGCGTGATGTACATATTGTGACCCGGAAAGAATTGACGGTTGTTATCACCACCTTCGTCACCACCAGCACCACCGGCTCCTGCTACAGCTGCCATATTTGCATAACAACCGGTCTAAGTTAGAAAATCGTCAAAGCAGATCACAACTTCGCCTATTACCATGAGCGAAGTTATGATAGCTTCTGGTGTACAGGCGAAGTTAGGGAAAGGGCGAAGTTGAGTACAACTTCGCCTTTACTATAACTTCGCCTGATAACAGATAAGCTTTTAAATAATATAAAGAACTAGGCGAAGTTAGGTAAAAGGCGAAGTTAATGATAACTTCGCCTAACCATAACTTAGCCCCTTGAACAACTTCGCCCCTGATTACTTAAAGATTAAAGCAGGAGGCGAAGTTAAGCCTAAGGCGAAGTTGAGAACAACTTCGCCTAAACCATAACTTCGCCTGAACTGAAACGGCGACAGTTCAGTAGGCCAGACGAGGTTTGTTGGTGAAATTGGTGATTGAGGACAATGAAAACATGTTACAAAAGAGATCTAGACGAACAAATTGGTTACGAACACGTCAAAAAGAGTTTGAAAAGTGGGTGTGTAATGGTTTGCATGAACGAGGTCCCAAATCGGACCAAAACGACAACTAATTAACATGATCGACAGGAATTATAAGTCATTCCGACCCTACACACCTTTAACACGGATTGAAATTGAGAAAAATAACAATGTTTGATTCGAGAGGTAACTTCCCCGAGGGTTTAATATGGTAAGTTCGCCGATAACTTCGCTGGGTTTTATGAAAAGTGAAAAGTGTTTGACCAGAAACTCTCTTTATATAGGGTTTAAATTATACAGACGAAGTTAGGGTTAACTTCGATTACCCCTTAACTTCTCCTGTTAACAATTTCGTCCCTTCAATAACTTCGCTTAGTATTTAAAATTTACAAAACAGGCCCTTATACATTAGAACAAAGTTCAACTTTCTTTTAAAATTCTCCGTTAAGCATTTAAACATTACGATCAAAGACCAAGTAACCAAGTTTTAAACCATACAATGACATATGTAAAGTAAATTTTAGAAATAAAGTACACGGGATCAAATTTCAGTCTTGACGAGGACCAGAATGTTTTAGAAAAGATCCGAACAGGAATCATACTAATTAGATGGCTGTCACATAGATCCATGTTCAGCGGTATTATGACACAAAGAGACAGGTTGTAAGCAGGTAAACAACATAGTATGGTTTTTATCGCTTCTGTGATACGGATTAGGTTCAATTAAGCTCAAAATTTAAACGGACAACACATCAGAGATTGTGATGCCTCCCATCTATTCTCAAAGCTTATTTGACTTTCCCCGAGTCACCCCGAGTTGACCTCGACCCGTAGTGTCTGATTAAACAGTAAGTACATCTTGATCTTTAGAGTCTTCTTCCCGTTCTCTTCCTTGCCTCTTGATTGATAAGTAAAACATAATAGGCTTCATAAGGCTTAACGTCATCATTTATTTTTAAAACAGAAGATATTAATACCGCCTCAAATAATCGACGACTGCAAGTCCCGAATCTGGATCACTGTAGGTACTTGACACACCATCTTCTCGGGAATCAGAACACTTACGGGCTCGTGTATGACTGGGTAATCACTTTTCTGCCTATCATTCGGAAAGATGTATATGGAGACATGCACAACTTAGAATGATTCTCCACATTAAATCGAGAAGATTTAGTTAGTATCACTTCTACTTTTACGCACCATAAAAAGCTACCATAGAATACAATGACTGTTCTAGAGTCTTTTAGGCCTAATAACTTCACTAGTTAAGCACACATAATTAGTTTGTCTATCACTTTCCAAGGTTGGATCAATTTTCTTTTAAACATATTAATGAAACTTCTTACGAAGTTATAGACTTGAAAAACTATATCATCTCCCTAAAAAAAATTTAAATTCTATCGCCCCGATCAAGTCAAAGTCATCAGGTAAACGGCTCTCCTGAAGATCCAATAAATCAGCTGGACCGACCACATACGAATATGCGTCCTTTTAACTAAGTATGAACGACTACTTTTCCGCGAAAGAATAAAAACACACCATAAACCGCCCCGGTCACTTTCAGTCAACTGGTTAATGGCTATCCTCATAATCTACTAGTAGAAGTAAGGACCAAACATATCCGAAGATGTGTCCTTCAAACTGAAGCAACCGACATAATTCTAAGCGATAGTGATGGTTTTTTTTTTTACTCAGTAGAAACGAGAAACACGGTTACTCGGGATTGATCATCCCATTAAACTCAACAAGATTTTGAAAACGAGTTCGGTCAAACGCTTTAGTAAAAAGATCGGCGAAATTATCTAACGAATCAACCTTTTCTAGCACAATTAATTTCTTCTCAGCACAATCCCGTATAAAATGATGACGAATGTCAATGTGTTTAGTTTTGCTATGTTTTAAGGATTGTTAGTTACTGAGATTGCAGCAGTGTTATCAATGCAAATAGGAGTTTGAGTAAAATTCAGACCGTAATCGCGCAATTGCTGTTGTATTCAAAGAACCTGGGAGCAGCAGTTTGATGCCGCCATGTACTCTGCTTCATAGGTGGAAATGGCTACTGAGGTCTGCTTCTTGCACTGCCATGACACCAATCTTCCTCCCAGAAACTGACATCCACCGGTTGTCAACTTCCTGTTCTGATTGCAACCTCCATAGTCAGAATCTGTGTAAGCGACCAAATCCAAGTCTCCCCTTTTCGTGTACCACAATCCCAGCTTAGGCTTGCCTTTGAGATACCGCAGTATTCTCTTCACTCCCTTCATGTGAGATTCCTTTGGGCTTGCCTGAAATCGAGCACAGAGACAAACTGCAAACATAATATCAGGTCTAGATGCAGTTAAATACATTAAAGAACCTATGATTGCTTGATATTGGGTGGGGTCCACGTCTTCATCACTGTCCGAATCAGCACACAGTTTGTGGTTGACGCAAACCGGAGTATCAAATGGAGTGCTGTCCTCCATCTTGAAGCGTTTGAGAACGTCTTGGACATATTTAGTTTGATGGATGAACATCCCATCTTTCTTCTGATCAACCTGCAATCCTAAAAAGAAAGTTAATTCACCCATTGCACTCATTTCAAACCTCTTTTTCATGGCTTCTTCAAACTCTTGACACATGACGACTTTTGATGCAACAAGTATGATGTCGTCCACGTAGACTTGAACTAGTAGAAAATCTCGCCCTTTTCTCTTGACAAACAGCGTGCTGTCGATCTTTCCTCTTTCGAACCCATTTTCAAGCAGATAATCAGAAAAGGTTGAGTACTAGGCATGAGGGGCCTGATGTAGACCATATAGCGCTTTACTCAGCTTGTACACATGATCAGGAAAATCAGGGTCAGGAAAACCCGGAGGCTGTTCAACGTATACTACCTCATCGACTTTACCATTAAGAAAAGCACTTTTCACGTCTAATTGGAACACCTTCATTTCATTGTGTGCAGCAAATGCTAAAAATAGTCGAATCGCTTCCAATCTTGCCACAGGAGCAAACACTTCATTGTAGTCGATTCCTTCTTGCTGATTGAACCCTTTCACTACCAGCCTCGCCTTGTTCCTTATGATTATCCCTTTCTCATCTCTCTTACATTTGAAAACCCATTTGGTGCCAATAGCATGCACATTCTTCGGTTTTGCAACTAATTTCCACACTTCCATCTTCTCGAACTGGGCTAACTCTTCTTGCATGGCTTCGACCCACGAGCTGTCCTTTAGAGCCATTTGATAGTTCTTTGGTTCAATCTGGCTAATGAAGCAGGTGTATAAGCATTCATTAATGATACACGTTTCTTTAATGCTTGCGTAAACACAAGTGTGCTCATTCAAGCTTCGTCTAGTTTGTACACCGTCAGACAGATCACCTATCACGTTCTCCAAAGGGTGATTTTTGTGAACTCCAGTAGTCGGAACCGTACTGACTTCCAGATTGTTTTCCAAGTTCGAAGAGAGTTCATCAATGGGTGATTGTTGTTGAGAATGAAATGGATTGTAGAATTCTTCCTCAGTAGAGGCAGCAGGAATATTAGCGGTTCTTGACGAGGAAGGATGACACTTATCGTATCGCAGACGTTGCACAATATTTTCTTCCTCATCATACAAAATCTGTGAAGCAATTTTCTCATCAACTTCTGCAAAATCCAAGTAAGGCATATTAAAGGATTTGAACAGTTTATCATAGTCAAAAGCTTCAGCGGGTCCCGTGCTAGGCTTTGGTGGTTTGTAACTCGTGATGTCGGTGTTACATACCAATTCAACCTTGCTGTTCGATAAATTAAAGACTCTTCTGTTGGGTGTCCCAACAACATATCCAACTAAAATACCTTCGTCGGCTTTCTCACCAAATTTAGAATTTGTCTTTAATATCGTACATGGGACCCGAATGGTTCGAGACCATTCAAGTTTGGCTTTCGACCATGCATAAGTTCATAACAAGTTTTATTCAATCTTTTAATAGTTAAAACACGATTAAGGATATAACAGGCTTTGGCAACAGCTTCAGCCCAGAACACCACGGGAAGTTTAGCATCAGCCAACATATTTCTGGCTCCTTCAATTAGCGTTCTATTCTTCTTCTCAGCCACCCCATTTTGTTGCGGAGTGTACGGGGCGCTGTACTGATGGTCTATCCCTTTTTGTAAGCAGAACATCTCCATCTGGTAGTTCTTGAACTCTGTCCCATTATCACTCCTGATGTACTTAACCTTTCTCCCAACAATGTTTTCTACCATGGTAATCAAGTTAATCACCAACTAAACCGTCTCATCTTTTGCCTTCAGAAAATATACCCAAGAGTATCGAGAGTAATCATCAGTTATTACCAAGCAATATGATGTTTCACCTAGACTTTTTACATTCACGGGACCGAAGAGATCCATGTGAAGTAGGTCTAGGGTACTGACTATTGAATTAACCTTCTTGGAGAGATGAGTTTTCTTGTGTTGCTTTCCCTTCTTGCACGATAAGCATTGGTCTTCAAAGTTAAAATTTTTCAACGGAACACCAAGCACCAGCCCATTCTTTACAATGTAGTTCATTTTTCGAAGATGTATGTGTCCCATTCTTCGATGCCATAACTCGGACTCAGATTCAGTTGCCTTTGACAGAAGACATGACTCTTCTGTTGCCATCTCAGTTGACCTCATATCCATTACATAAGTGTTCTTTTCTCTTGGAGCCTTCATCACCACCCATGCCTCTGGTATCTTGAAACCAGGATACAGAACAATTGCTTCATTTTTAGTAAAGTGCACTGTTTACTCTTTGTCACAAATCTGAGACACGCTCAACAAATTATGCTTCAACTCCTCAACAAAATTCACCTTTTCTAACTTCATTTTACCATTTGTCACAGTTCTAATACCAGTAATTCTACCACCACTCTCTCCAGCAAAACTTACCCTACCTCCTTGAACAGGTTTCCATTCGTGTAACAAATTCTTGTTACCAGTCATGTGCCGGGAACAGCCACTATCCACAACCCACAGATTGTTTACAGTCCTGTTCAACTGTTCCTGCACAGTCAAAGAAAAGATTAAAATCTGGGGACCCAAGACCTATTGGTCTTGGGTCGATTAAATCTGTTAAATGGCATCCCATACTTTGATTGTCCAAAGTCAGTTTGAGAATGATTTCTGTAAGTCCTAAAAGGAAACCTTCTTGAGGATTGTCTATGAGGCCTTCCAAACCTTAGTGAATTAACCGAATTATGATGGTAGGTTTGGTTGTTAACTGGGAAAAACTGAGATTGATATCTTTGAAATCTTGGTTTAGTCCAATGTCTGAACTTTGGTGAGTTAGTATTCTTACCATTATAGTAATTACTATTCGTTTTATTCTCAGTTTTCGGAGGCCTCATACCTCTGAGTCTCTGATTTAGAGGACAATCAGCAATCAGGTGTCCTATTTGATTGCATCTGAAACAACTCCTGTGTTTAACTTTCGTCTCAACAGTTGTTTCAGATGTTGAGGTTGCATTACTATTCGTTTTTCTAACATATGGTGGGACAAACGGGTTTAGGGGAGAGTTCTTTTCAGTTGGCTTATATTCCTCCCCACGTTTTAGTAACCCTACCTCTTCTTTTCTCACTAGATTCGGATGTCTTGTCCGATTTTGATGAGACAGAGCTAGGAACAGAAATCTTAACATTCGAAACAGGCTTACTCGTTTCGTTTTTACTAACTTCAGGTTCTTTAATCAAAACTTTGATAGGAACTGTTTGACTAATCTCTACATCAACAGATTTCTGATTACTAGGATCATACGTATAGTTATGGTTATATGGTGGTGGAACTTCAGAAAATCCAATTCCCCCTTTGTTAGCTGGGGAACGTTGAACGCATACGATGTGATCAAGCATTGCTGAGGAATTTCTAAACTGTTTAATTTTTCTGTTTAATTCCACCACTTTTACCTGGTAATCAGCTATCTGTTTATCTCTTTCAGCAATTAGTTTGGTTTTTTCCTTTAACACTTCATAACTAAGATCAATTACTTGTATTTTATCAGCTAGACTGGCTTTAAGACTTCTGATATCTTTTTCACTAGCTTTTATTTTTACCGAGTAACTGTTTTCTCTAGTTTTAGTGTAATGATGATCTTCTTTTAACGTTTTAACTTGAGCGTCCAAACTAACAAACTGATCAGTTACTGTTTTCAATTGTTCAGACAGATTTTCACATTGCATACATTGAAGTTCAGAACTTACCTCAGAGAGCTGATCGTTCACTTCTGCCATATAAGCTTGATTTTCTCCCGTCTCTTTCTCACTTCCTGCAGTTTCGATGTTCACCAAATTTGCCTGTTCGAAGACTTCCTCAACCTGTAGATTCCAGTTGTACCCACCATTGTGTCTAGATACCATAGCCCTATTCTCACTACCTCCCCCATTCTGTTGTGCAGGCCTGTTCTGATTACGTTCGACTCTCTCATTTATACATTCCTTGGCAAAGTGACCATTTTGTTGACAGTTGTAACATCTAACCTTTGATTTGTCAAAACCTGGTCTTTCGCCAACGAACTTTCTACCCATTTTCTTCATGAATCTTTTAACCCCGTCTTACTATCATAGCCATCTGCCACTGTAGGTCCAGCTCTTCTAGATCATCAGCATCAATTTGATCATAGTCTTCATCCAAAGTTGCGGGATCGACTATTTTACCTTTGATGTAATTCTCATAAGATGCAATGAAAGATGCATAGAGAGCAAACTGCTGTTCAGCTGATTTAACACTCATGGGCATCTGTGAGTAGTCGTTGGTTGAAACATTTGATGAAAAGTTACCAGTTGTGGCTTGAGGTTTTGAAGAATTTCTTCCTGCAGCTACGAAACATACATCACCATCCATGTTGAGAGTCACATGACCATCATGAGTTAAATTTGAGTTTGAGTCTCCTTTTATGTAATAAGCAGAGGATTCTGACTTTGAACTTGAACTTGAAGTAACTTTTGCTCCATACATTCCCGGATCTTGAACCTGATCAGTTGGTGTCTCTTTCCGAACCATGTTAAGTTCAAAAGTTCGTAATTTATTGACTGCTGTTTCCAGATCAATATTAGCAAACTCTTTATCTTCTCTCATCAAAACCGTGTACATTTCCCATTTCTGTGGAAGAGCATCAAGAAGTTTTTCTACAATCTCTTCTTCTTTATAGTCAATTGAGTAGTTTCTAAGTTCGGTCATCAGGTGATAATATCTTGTGATGATATCATCAAGTGATTCATTTTTCAAATATTTGAACACCGAGAATTGGGTTTTGAGTAGCTTAATTTTGGATGCACGTATCCCCACATTACCTTCATATCGATTTTCTAGCGCTTCCCATAGCTCTCAAGCGGTTTTGTATTTCCTGAAGGTGTGAAGAATCTCTTGTGGAAGAGCCATGGTGATTGCTGCATGAGCTTTACTTTTTGCCTCATACATCTTCTTTTCTTCCTCTTCCATCTTATTGTACTTCTTAATCTGTTCACGACCCTCAAACAAGGCCGTTGGTGGAATGTATCCATCTTGAATGCACACCCACAGCTTAGCATCTTGATATTTAACATACTGTTCAAACCGATCTTTCCAAGCAACGAAATCGGTACCCTTAAGCATTTTCGGAGCCTTAGTTGCTGAACCGGCTTCAACTTCCATTTTCACCAGTTCCGTAATGTTTAGCGAAGTTATCGCTGAAAGAAACACGACTTGAAAACACACACAAAAATTTTTTTTTTATTTTTTTTATTTTTTTTTAAATTTGAACAGTGACCAGTAGGCGAAGTTATGCTTAACTTCGCTTAAGCTTAACTTCGCTTGATTTCTTAACTTCGCTGAAACTCTTAACTTCGCTTGCTGGTTAATTTCGCTTGATGACAACTTCGCCTGAGATCAACTTCGCTTGGTTGATAACTTCGCTTAAACTTATAACTTCGCCTAAACCCTACGAACAGTGACGCAACTTCGCCTGATGAACACAAGGTTTTTGCAGGTTTTAATTTGACGTATTGCGATGTATGCGAAGGTGTAATGGGTTATATTTGATAGTGGGAGATGGGTAGGACACAAAAACTCGGTATTTCAACGTAAACTCATCCCGCGAATAGTCGAACGGAACGATTTCTACACTCGTGTGATAATCCCGAACTACACAATCATGAGCAAATGCTCTGATACCAATTGTAGGTTCCCAGCTGGATCTACACGGAAGTATCTCGTACTACGTAGGTGCAGAATCCCTACGTAAGATGATACTAGCGGAGGATGCGATATACGTTAAAACCAAGCACAAAACGTTACAATACTCAAAAGACACGTTGTATTGCAACCCTTCAACACGTGATTTTCAATCACAATTACACGTTCTCCAAAATCTAACTAAAACAAGCCGTAACTGAGGTATATAAGGACTTTGACAACTTCGCCTAACAGACTAGTAGAAGTTGTCAATAACTTCGCTTGTTCACAAGTTCGCGTATATTAGGCGAACTTGTGAGACAACCTATACAAACCAAAACAAAACAAACTAACACGATTACAGACACTAGATACTGAACTACTGACATAATGCACCAATAAATGTGAAACTAACAAACCTAACTTAGAGTCTTTAAAGAATCATAATGATAATTTAGTAAGAGAAATTGCTTCATTAAAGGATACTTATCGACAATCTCTTGAATCTCAGATGAGATATCGAGAGAAGATTGAAGCTTTGTCGACAAGTAACCATGATCTCAAGTCTGAGTTATCTGTTAAAATGACGATTAATGATAAAAAATTTCAAGAAATCTTGAAACATCGTTCAACGATAACCGAGCTTGAGAATGAAGTTCTTGAGTTGAAGAACAAGTTGAGTAAATTTTGAAACTCTTCCTTTTTGCTAAATGAAATAATCGAAGTGTCTAGTAAGCAAAAAGATTCAAAGAAAGGTATAGGTTTTGTTGAAATTCCACCACCTTTTCACAATGATTATAAAGTAAATCCTTTTGCTAAAAGAGAAGAAGATATGATTGTGAAAGAACTTGTGATTTAAGAAAATGCTAAACCTGTTAAAATCGAAACTGTTAAAACCCAACTTGCACCTCAAAAACCTCATGTTGAAAGCAACAAAGTTTTTGTTGAGAATGTTGACAAAGTGATTATCGAGGATGTGTTTGAACCCGAGGTGATATACAAGAACAAGAACATTCTAAGTTTTAATCACATTCTTTGTGAACCTCATGAATTTGAGGAAGCTGTGTATGGTTCAAACAAGCCTCATGTGAAGAAGGAAGAACAAGTGAAAGTCAAACATGTGAAGGCAAGGAAATCAGAAAAACCAAAAATTTCTGATGAGGATTTGATGCGTTTCATCAATCCTACTAGTTCTAAGCCATCATCTGCTCGTGTGTTTAAGTTAAATGGAATGAATACGATGTTCACTGAAAAAGATATCCCGATTAGTATTATTAAACCTGAACTAATGAAAGCGTCTTTTACAATGAAACTGATAAGTTGAAAGATTTGGAACGTCAATATATTTGTGCCAAAACATCGAACTCATCAGACCCGTTGATTAAAGCAAAACAATTGTTAAAACATGCTAAAAAGGTTCAGTTTGTAAAATCAAATGGAACAGATACACTGAAAAGTTTTTCCAATTTTTCTAACCTAGACTTTTATATGAAAAAGAAGTTTGTAACTTCTGATGATTTAGCCAAACGTGTCACTGAAAATATAAGTTATCAACCGTCTGTTGCACCTGTTTTTGCCAAAACTCATCATGACCGTGTAGACATGCGAAGTTTCTTTTTGTTTGGACAACAAGGTCATGTGGTGAGAAACTGTGGTCAAAAGAAATCTCAGAATCTGCATCCTTTTGTGAAGGACCATACGAAACCGGTTCCAGTGATAAAGGAGATTCTGAAAAGACCCGTGTCGTGTGAGGACGATACACACATCATGTTTTCAAACGTGAATCCTTGTAAGGTGATTCATGTGAATGAAACACATGGTCAAGTGAAACCAAAATTTATTCCAACTGAGCCCATATGTAAGAACACAAATTCAAATGTCATTCAAGCTGCTTATCTAAGACGAAAGTCTAAGAAGCCGGTAACTTATTCTCAAGTTACTGAACAACAGTTGAACTATGTTCAAGTTAATATTCCAAGAGAAACTCAAAAGGTGCCCAAGACTGAGGCCTGGGCTTCCTTTTTGAACTAATCACTCTTACTTTGTGTGTAGGGTACATCCAAGACTGTGTCTGGTGAAAACTGGATAATGGATAGTGGATGTTCTCGTCATATCACTGGAAATCTCGACCTCTTAACTAATGTGAGAAATATTCAAGGGCGTTATGTAGCGTTTGCTGGGAATTCTGGGGGAATGATAACACAAGAGGGTGAAGTTTCTAATGGTCACATTACTTTTGAAAAGGTCAATTACTGTGACAAGGTGGACCATAACTTATTGAGTGTGTCGCAAATCTGCGAAAAGAAGTACACCACGGTATTTACAGATAAAGAGTGTCTTATCTTAAAACCGGGATATGTGATTCCCGAGGACATGGTTGTCATGCGATCACCTCGATCAAAGGATATTGATGTCTTAAATATGAGCTCTAAAGTATCAACGTCTATCGAAACATGTTTTGTCTCAAAGCTACCGAGAAGGACTCTATTCTATGGCATCGTAGAATGGGTCACATTCATGTTCGAAAGATGAATTATTTAATGGCGAATGACTTAGTTGAGGGTGTTTCGTTGAAGAACATTAAGTTATCTGATCACTGCATTGCATGCAAGAAGGGCAAGCAAAAGAAAAAGTCACACCCATCTAAGTTATTGAATTCCATTGGTACTCCTCTTGAACGACTTCATATGTATCTGTTTGGTCCTGTGAATCGTGCTAGTATCTCTAGAGACTGGTATTGTCTTGTTGTCACCTATGATTATTCAAGGTACTCATGGGTGTTATTTATGAGTTCAAAGGATCAAACACCGGTTTTGGTACAAAACCTTATCACTAAGATCGAATCACTATACAAACAAAAGGTGAGGAGAATTGGAAGTGATAATGGTACTGAATTCAAGAACACTATATTGGATTTCTTTTGCATTCAAAAAGGAATTCACCGAGAATACAGTGCACCCTTTGTACCACAACAAAACGGTGTTGCTGAACGGAAGAATAGAACCTTGATTGAAGCTGCAAGAACTATGCTTGCTGATTCTAAGCTTCACGTCCAATTCTGGAATGAGACAGTGAATACAGCTTGCTATACGCTTAATCGGGTTTTAACTGTTAAACGACTCAAGAAGACAAGTTACGAGCTTTTAAACAATCGAAAGCCTAACTTAAACTATTTGGAACCTTTTGGGTGTCCTTGTACAATTGTAAGCCCCGAATCTGGATCACTACAATTATGATATCAACTAACACACGTCAAATATGCGGAATCTAGTTAACGTGGTGATTCAAGAACAACGATGAACAGTATGAATATAATAAACACGAAGTAATACTCCAAATGCACATGATAATATTATCAAACCGTCTGGTACATGAGATTACACGTATTGCTCTCTATATGATGGCTCTCAATGTGTTCAACTTCTCTCAATGTGAATCGCCAACCTAAACCCTATACATGCATTTTCTATATATAGGGACCAAACAACTAGCCCAATAGCTAACCAAAAGCCCACCGAGATCCCAAGGGATCTCGACTTACATACTTAGCCCACAGCCCAATACTATATTACAATATAAGCCAAAGTACATATTGAACTAAGTACAAACCACCAAATATGGACCCAACAATCTCCCCCTTGGTTTGTAGCTTCGTTATTGTTTATTTCACTTCAGACTAGCCTAGCCGAAATCCATAAGGATTTCGGTATTACACCAATGCAATTCTTCAACTCGTCTTCGTTTATGTAACTTTAGTCTTGATCATGTCATAACCTTTAGATATGCGTCAGTGTAACCAAATTATGGCCTAACAATCTTGCCCTAAGACTGATGCTTTCAAGATCTTCAGAATCTTTACTAGAACATAATCAACAACTTCAGTGATCAGCAACTTTAGCATCTACATCCAATAATCTATCATCTCCCCCTTTTTGACAGCATCATCCAATTTGAATCTTAGATACTTCATATGCTTCCGTTGCAAGAAATCAGTCTTGAAAGAACAATCAACTTCGATAGAAAGATCAACCGAAATATTTTGAAAACAGTTAAATAAAACAAAATAAGACAGACATATTTTTGTAAATTTTTTTATTTTTCTAATTTTTATGATTTTCTTGAAAAAACTTGAAATGAGATCATACCAGCTAAACCAACTATAACACAATAACAGAAATCATATTTCATTAGCTGAAGACAAATTTTAAAACGATTTCTAGCACATTTGTTTCGACAAAAGTAAACAAGAAGTAAAAATAATATAAATGAAATAAAATAAGACCAAAAACAACAAATAAAACAAATTTAATCACCCGGTCTTCTTGCAACTTAGCAAAATTAGGGATCAAATTTCAGTGTTTTTTAAAAAAGCCGCCTTTCATGAAAAGATCCGAACATGGAATCGTATCGTTTAAGAGGCTGTCACAAGGATTCATGTTCAGCGTTATTATGACATAAAGAGACAGGTTGATAGCAGGTATAACATACTTAGCATGATTTTCATTGCGTTAGTGATATGATTAAGGTTCAGTTCGGCATAAAGCTTAGATGGACATCACTCATGGACCTGTGATGCCTCCTATCTCTTCTCAAAGCGTATTTGGCTTTCCCCAGATCACCCCAATTTGACTCCAACCCCCTAGTTCTTGATCAAAAGATTTTTTATATAAGCAACAATTTAAGCTTTAAGGTTGAACGTTGGACTTAGTGCCAGTAAACTGACAAGCTTTTCATTCGAGACATGACAGGACTTACTTGTGTGCCCCCATCTCTGTAGTTCTAGTTTGACCCTTTAATCTTTTGAAATACCAAGATTTTAACAACACGAATTATTTACATACTCATAATAAGTTTTTTTTCATCTTTTCCTTTTTTTTTCATCTTTTCCTTTTTTTTAATCTTTTCCTTTTATTTTATGATAATAATAAACATAATAGCACAATATTTTTGGTGATCAAGACACTAACGGGATCGTGTATGACTGAGTAATTGCTTTTCTGCCTATCATTCGGAGAGATGTATCTGGAGACATGCACATGTCTTCAAAATGACTCTCCACATTAAGTTTAGCAAATTTAGTTTATATCACTTCAACTTTTACGCACCATGGAAAGCTACCATACAATATTAATGACTGTTCTAGAACCTTTTAAGCTTAATAACTTCACCCGTTAGGCACACAAAAATGATTTATCTATCATTTTCCAAAGGTTGGATCAATTCTCATTTGAAAATATTTTGAAGCTTCCAAAAAGTTGTTAACTGAATAATAATATCACTTCCCAGAAAGTTACAGAAGACACACATGTTAAGAACTCAGTCACCTCGGTCACTCTTCAATTTTCAGGTAAACGGCTATCCCAAATAACCACTAGTGATTAACAGGACCAAACACATATGAGAATACGTGTCCCTCCAACTTGGAATTACCGAAATAATTTTAAGTGAAAGAATTCAAAACACGAAAACACATCGAAATTGCCCCAGATGCTTTCAGTCTTTAGATAAATGGCTATCCTGTGAATCTACAAGTAGATCACCGGATAAAACATATACAAGTATATGTTCTTCAAACTTAAGCAGTCGACATAATTTTAAGCGAGAGTGAAGGATGAAAGACATTTTTTTATATATTTAAACATACGCACACTCTTTTTGAATTTTTTTTAATTTTCTCCTCCTAAATTTGTGCAAAAATTTTGACCGAAAGGAAAACTTTTATGTACAAATTTAACCTAAAAAAACTCAATCGTCGAAACGAAGTATTTAATAAAAAATGAAGTGTGATAGTCAGCCAACTGATGTACTATCATTTCTCATGCACGTTCAAGTCATTTTCTCATTTTTGGAAACAAAATACACTATACTTGAAAGACTATACGTGAACATATTTTTGAATTTCTTATAAAAATTTAAGAATTTAAAATCTTTTTGATTGATCAATCTTTAATACCAAAGTGATACGGTTACCTTTTATCTTCAAGACATCATCTTTCCATTTGTTAGAATCTCCCCTAGGAATAAGCTTGTTTTGAGATTCTGCATCCTTGCGAGTTGAATGTCTGGAACAAACCTTTTAATATGCAATGTATTCCCTGATTTGTTCCTACACACTTAGAGAACAGATTAAAAACGTTCTATCACCCTAAATTCCCGTCTAGGAAACAAATAATCCATTTCATGGTTTAAAGATTTAAAAACAATGGATATTTGCCCTGTCATGTGCCTGGAACAACCCATTTAATAAACAATGAATTTGTGGTTGTTCCTACACGCATAGCGGGATTAGTTGGACATAGGAACCCAAGTCATAAATGTCTTGGGGTTCCCTTGAGCATCAACATATGTGACCTCTTGCCAACTCATATCTTTCCCATCTTTAACATAATCATTTGTCATTACAGATTCTGTTTGCTGAGTTTTAAGTTTCCAAGTCTGTCTTGGTTTAGTGAAACTTGATGGAACCGACTTTGGAGTGGAGCAATTCAAATTATTTTTCTTTTAACATTTTCTAAATCATTTGAGTGCAAACCTGTAAAACCTGTCATATTAACTTTGAATCCTTGAGTATCTGTGACCCGTTGTACAGATACTCATGGTTTTCTAAAATAAGCATTTTGTTTAACCACTGGATTCGGTTGAAACCTATTACCTTTCACCTGAGGGGCTTGTCTGTTAACAGCATGGTAGTGACACTCCTTTGCCAAATGCCCGTCGTTCCCGCAGACGAAACACGCTTTCATCCTTCTTCTAGTGTCAACGTAAGCACTAGCCTCATGTTGGAATTCCTTTTTATGAAAGATTTTTCCATTCTTCTTGCCCCTTGGCACAACCTTCTGATTTTGCTTGTAGTATGGAACATATAGACGATGAACACAATTTCTGGCTATATGTCCTGTCGTGCCACAGTGGTAACATGTTTGCCTCTTAACATAAATGGCACCCATTGATTTTTCAACACATGGAGATCCGAAGGACCTATGAGGACGAGACTGTCCTTGTTGTGCTCATTTCTTACGTGCCTTCCATTTGTGGCCACAACTCTGTGTATTATTATTAATACAATTTTGATTTGTGGTGTCATCTGAGTTTGATGACACGTTAGAATGAGATTCATTTTCACCAGCCTGAACCCCTTTACTATCAGAAGCAACATTATTTACTATATCTGCACATGAAGTAGAAGCATCAAAATTGTTCACACATTTATAAACAGGCTTGATTTCCTCTAGGGATCCTGATCCAACAGTTTCAGATTGTACCTGTTTACCATACTTCATGTCTTTTATCTTTTCCTCCTGTTCTTTGGTGACAGGGATAGGGACATAATTGTGGTTGTAAGGTGGGGGAACTTGACTGTATCCTATTCCCTCACCTTCATTTTCCTTCCACCACAATTGGTTTTCAATCACTGAGTTAACTACTTTGCTTGAACCATCGAATTTTTTAAAATCAAGTTCAGCCTTTTCAAACTTACTAGTTAGATTCAAGATCTCTAACTTGGTGGCTTCAAGTTTTGCAGTTAACTCAACAATTTCTTGTTTGGCATCTTGATGGTGACAACTTTTTATACTAAAATCAGACTTAAGCCTTTTAATGTCCTTGTTCTGAGCTTCTATTTTCTCTAGAAAACCTTTTTCATTTTTCTTAAGTTTAAAACTTTCTGATTTTATTCTCTCCATATCTCTAGTCAGGTTATCAAAATGAAGCTTATACATTTCTATTTTTTTCACCACAATTTAAAGAACATGGTTGAAACCTTATCTCAGACGAACTCATTTTCCCGCCAAATTTTTTGAAAAAAATATGATTGCCAAAATTTTCAAGAAGAATGTCCCAGTCAAGAGAAGTGTCCAGGAAAAATTTCGTTCAAGACAAATTTTTCCGAATTTCCCGCCAAAATTTCACCAAAAATCACCCGAAAAAAATGTTTTCGCCAAAATTTTCAAGGATGGATTTTTACTGATAAGGAGTATTCTGGAAAAGTTTCGTTCAAGAATTTTTTTTTAACTGAACAATTTGACTTTGACCGAAAACTAGGTTGAGCAGAGAACTAGGCTTGGCCGAGAACTAGGTTTGGCCGAGAACTAAGGTAGATCGAAAACCCACTTTGGCCGAGAACTAAGGTAGACCGAAAACTCCCTTTGGCCGAAATCACTTGACAGAGAACACTTGGCAGACAGCTCTTAAAACTTGGCCGAAATCACTTGACAGAGAACCTTTTAAAATATCCCGAGAATGGTTTAAACTTGGCCGAAATCTTGGCCGAAATCAATGTGAACCGCCAACCTAAACCCTATACATGCATGTTCTATATATAGGGAACCAAACAACTAGCACAATAGCTAACCAAAAGCCCACCGAGATCCCAAGGGATCTCGGCTTACATACTTATCCCACAGCCCAATATCATATTACAAGATAAGCCCAAGTACATATTGAACTAAGTACAAACCACCAAATATGGACCCAATAACAATGCTGAAGAAGGATGCGAGTAAGTTTGAAGAAAAGGCCATTGAAGGATATTTCTTGGGGTATGCGTCTCCAAAGAAACGAGTATTTAATATCACTTCTGGTTTTGTTGAGGAATGGTATCATGTGGACTGTCAAAAGTACACCACACCTCCTCAAAGGAAAGGTCCCGACTGGATGTTTGACTATGATGGCTTGTTTAATTCATTTACTCCATCAACTGAGAACATAGACGAAGATCTGGTTCGAGCATACTTTGAAGAACATTTGGCCATTCCAAGATTTTCATGTTCTAATGATGTTGAAGCTCCACCCGGTGCTCCAACTGAAGATCCATGTGATGCTTCTCCAGCTGATTTCGATAATGTATCTACTTCTTCTGATGACAATCAAGCCGATGATCCGGTTATTGAATTTGACAGTGATGTTCCATCTCCTGAACTTGGTGAACATTACACTAACTTATTTGATAATGTTGTTGTTCCTGAGAATCCCACTCTTCGGATTCATAATTATCATCCACAGGAAAATATCATTGGAGAACTTGATGTGGGCGTTCAAACACGTCATCAAGTTGGTTCGTCAAGCGAGAATAACGTATTGTGTGCTTATGCAGATTTACATTCCTCTGGAATTGTAAATGTTGCCAAATTAATTTGCTTTCTATCCCAGGTTGAGCCAATGACACCTCGTATGGCACTTCAAGATCCTTTTTGGGTAGAATCCATTCAAGAAGAATTACAGCAATTTGCACGTTTGGGTGTTTGGGATTTAATTGACAAACCTGCTAGAGTCAAGAAAGCTATTCTGACTAAGTAGGTATTCAAGTGTAAGAAAGACGATTGTGCGGTGATCGTAAGAAACAAGGCACGTTTAGTGGTGCAAGGTTTTCATCAGCAAGAGGGTATTGACTACACTGAAGTGCACGCACCAGTTGCAAGATTAGATTCTATTCCAATCTTTCTGGCGTATGCTGCTTATAAGTATATCAAGGTCTATCAAATGGATGTTAAAAGTTCTTTTCTCAATGGTGAACTACATGAGGAAATGTTCGTTTTATAGCCTCCTGGCTATGAAGATCCTGATTATCTGGACCGAGTTTACTGATTAAACAAGGCCCTGTATGGTCTACATCAAGCCCCGAGAGCTTGGTATGGCACGCTCGCCGACGATCTGACTAATAACGGCTTCAAGCGAGGGACTGTCGACTGCACTTTATTTCATAAGACTGTTGGTGATGATCTTCTCCTAGTTCAGATTTATGTCGACAACATTATCTTTGGGTCTACAAACGACACGTTGTGTAAGGAGTTCGAGAAGTCTATGCAAACGAAGTTTAAGATGAGCTCGATGGGAGAGATGAATTTCTTTCTAGGGTTGCAAGTTCACCAGTCTGCAAAAGGAATCTTTATTCATCAGACCAAATATGTGAACAATGTCTTGAGTCGATTCAAGATATATGTCGGAAAAATCCCTTCAACTCCTCTCCCTGTGGGTCCCAATTTATCACCGGATGAATTGGAGGATACCGTTGATCCTACCCTCTATCGTGCAATGATCGGATCTTTAATGTATTTAACGGCTTCTCGCCCTGAAATTATGTTTGCTGTTTGTCTTTGTGCTAGGTTTCAATCAAATCCACGAGTGACTCATCTAGCTGCGGTTAAGCGTATTCTTCAGTATCTGAGGGGAAATCCAGACATCGGGTTATGGTACCCCAAGGACGATAATTTTGAGCTTACTGCCTTTTCAGATTCGGACTATGGAGGTTGCAAGATCAACTTCAAATCAACCACGGCAGGGTGTCAATTCCTAGGAAACTGGCTTGTTTCCTGGCAGTGTAAGAAGCAGACGACGGTCTCTACTTTAACCGCTGAGGAAGAATATGTTGCAGCCTTGAGTTGCTGTTCCCAGGTTTTGTGGATTCAACAACATCTGCGTGACTACGGTTTGAAGTTTCTTACTACTCCTATTTTGATTGATAACTGTGCTGCCATATCTATCACAAAGAATCCCGTACAACATTCTAAAACGAAACATATCGAAATTCGATATCATTTTATACGGGATTGCTTTGAAAAGAAATTAATCGACCTTGAGAAAGTACATACTGATTTTCAGAAAGCCGATCTATTTACCAAAGCCTTTGATAAAATTCGTTTTCAATTTTTGCTTGGCTTAAATGGATTGAGGACCCTTGCTGATATCCTGAAACAAGGATAACTATCTTTATTTTCTGTTAATTTTTATTTTAAAATTTATTTTGTTTTTAGGTTTTAGGGGGTGAAAAACTTAGAAAATACAAAAGTATTGTGCTTTTCGTTTGTATAGATAAAACCAAAAAACATTAAAAATTTTAAAATCCAAAAACATTTGAAATTTTTTGAAAAATCAAAAATATTGTGATTTCTTTTCTATACTGTTTTCCTTAGAATATTTTGAAAATCCAAAAACATTTTTAAAATTTGAAAAGTCAAAAAGATTGGTTTTTCAGTTAGTACAGAAAAATCCGAAAAACCAAAAAGATTGTGAAGTTATTTTTGTTTATAAGAAAATTTGAAAAGACAAAAAGATTGTGTTTTTAAGTATGTATAGAGAAAAACCAAAAAGATTTTTGCATACGTTCGCTGAAAAGTATGTCAATTACCCAAATTTGAAGGACATGTACTTGTATATGTTTGTTTGGTCCTGACATTTACTTGTAAATGATCGGGATAGCCATTCACCTGATAATGGAAAGTAGTTGGGGCGTTCGTTATGCGTTTTAGATAATTTTCTCGCTGAAAATTATGTCGGTTATTTAAGTTTGTAAAGCATGCTTGCGTGTTTTGGTCCTATTATTTACTTGTAAATTGATAGGTTAGCCATTTATTTATAGACTTAATGTAACTAGGGCGATTAAATTTATCCTTATTTTATGCTCCTAAAATTTTTTTAAGTTTTTGAAGAAAAAAGAGAAAATGATTGTACATTGACTGTTTTGACCTCAAATCCAACAAGAAATAAGCTTAAAAGACTGTGTGCTTAATTGCATTGGTGTATTGGTAGGTCTTAAAAACAAACAATTAGAGTAAAGTATGTGATATAAACATAAAGAAATGCTAAATTGAAAGATGTGCTAGTCTCTAGCAAAAATCTCGGTGAGGATGGTAGAAATGTAATAACCTGTCATACTCAAGCCTTATACTTGTTTGATCACCCGAAAATAAAATAAAGCAAATAACAAGCGTTGAGGTTCTGGACACTGTGAGTCTTTATGCGGCTTAATCATCTGGGTATTCATATGCATGAATATTTTATTCTCTTTTAGAGCAAACCCAAAGTCATTAAACTTGATCACTGCTGTACTTCGTACAATTTCTAAATTACTGACTTGATCAAAATCCGCTGTTAGTCATACATTGTTCCTCCCTTGCGCGCGTCTCAATACCATTAAGAAACGGACCCTAGGGGATACAATGTATGTAAACCGACATATGGACTCGTGCATATTCACCTATAGTAAAAGAAACTCAATGCATTGCTCTTAAATTTTTATGAAACTCAAATTTTTGATCAACAATATAATGGTTTAAGTCAAGTTGGGGTGATATGACAAAAATCAAATTAAGCTTGAACCGAGATTAGAGGCTGATAGTTTCTGATATTATGTGCTTTAATTGAACCATTAATTATATCACAATAACACTTGAAAGTTTGTTATTAGATTTAAGTGGACAACAATACCAATGACCGACTTAATGTCAGTCACAATATCGCTGAAATATAAAACTGTGATGGAAGGGCAATTTAGTCAATATGATTCTCTGCTTAAACTCGACAAAAATCCAAAAATATGTTAGCTTTTGAATAATCATATAAAAACACAAAAATATTTTCCTATTTTTTTATAGTTTAATTTTCGGATAATTTTATGGTAAATATTTCGTTTTAACAAATATTCAAATTTCCAAAAAGACTTTCTTTTATTTCTACATATTATTTATTTCTTTTAAGTTAAGTGTTTTCACAAACGAAAAATTATTTATTTCCTTAAGGTATTTGATTATCGAGATAAAGGTCCTCGGTAATTCATTTTAAGTAAAATTACATTATTTAATTCTTTAATTTATATTTAAATTTAATTGATTATTTTTTTCATTCGAAATTAAATAAAAGGTAATTCGTTAATTATGAATAACGAATTAGGTCCCTTTAACGAATTACATCCTAATTCGTTATCCTATTACGCTTCCGCACTCTGTAACGAAAGACACTTAATTCGTTATGCATATTTAACGAACTAGACAATAATAAAATCTATTTCTCTATGCCAGGTGTTAAATTAATCTAACGAATCAGGTGATTTGTTAGTTCAAAATTGAAACGAATTGGTTGATTTGTACATTGGGAATCGTGCTATGTCAGACTATATAGGACGACGTGCATACGAACCGCCTCACTATTCATCATCTTCTTCTTCTTCCTTTTCGTACTGTTACTCTGTCAAAATTTTCACTAATTTATCAATCTTAGAATTTCTTTGTTTTGATTATATCTCTGAGTTCCTAAGGTATAGACTATCATACCTTCATGATTTTCGTCAAATTTAACACTGGTTTGATGGGTTAATTATACGATTTTATTATCGGGTTTTTGATGTTTATATAAACCTTAATCTATATGCTTAATACTATGTTGTGTACCACCATTTTGATACCATTGTAATCGGAATGTGTTTCCGAGATCCTTTATAGTCACTGATTTGGATTCATGTTGATGATTATAGGTGTATCAAATTTCAGATTGCATATTTGACTTTTGAAGTTCTTGGTTAATTTTGACCTTGACTTATTGAGTCAAAGATTAAGCTTATTTTGGCCATTCGTTATACTTAACGAATTGGAACTAATTCGTGTCCTATTCGTTAGGTAATTCAAACGAATTAGAACAACGAATCTTTCTTTTAACGAATTAGAGTTGTATTCGTTATTTATAATGAACTAGATCGTAGTTCGTTACCATTTTCGTAGTAATCGTTAGTTCTTATTCGTTACTCATTTACTTGATAACGAAACAGATGATTCGTTATATCAATTTATCGAATCAGCATGTTTCTAACGAATGACATGGTTACTTATTTTAAAATTAAAAATTTTATTTAGAAATTTTTATTTATTTATTTATTAATTATATGAGTATTATCACTAATCTTCGGGTTTATTTATACAGTTCAATGGCCGATAACGTAGCTCAAAATCCTCTTGTTGATGCACCACAAGATCAACAAGCTCAGGACGCTTATTTGCTTCCGTATGAAAAACGGCATAACGTCTGTGCCTTTGTTGATACGAATTTTCCCGATGAGGATGTTTTTGGAGCTATGCTGGCATTTATACGTCGATCTCGTATTCACTACGCTGTCACTGCTAAATCCTGACGTTAGGTTCAGCGTTGTTCGACAATTTTGGAACACTGCTCAATATGTGGAGACAGAGAAACACATTGCTGCTGAGGTTAATAATAGACCTGTTGTTGTCTCTGTTGAAAGCGTTCGAAGGGTGTTACAATTCAATGACATGATTGATGATCCAAGCGAATACCACAAAGAGTTAATCAGAGGATTATTTGGGCGGTTATTTTATTCTGGTGGTCTCGATGCTTCTATGTATAACAAGGGATACTTGTGTCCCCAATACAAGTATTTACTTCATGTAATCATACATTGCCTTGGTGGACGAAAGGTTGGGTTTGATGAATGCCGCACTACGCTACAATCAACATTTGTTGCGCTTCTATTGGATAAGCCTTACAATTTCTCGAAAATGATCTTTGATTATCATACAGAAAACTGTATTCTTGGGAAACGACGCGTTAAGTTCTTGATGTATCCGTGTTTCATCCAACTGTTTGTTAATGATGCAATCCAGGATTTGGTGATCGATCCAAATGATGTGAATGATAAGTTTGCTTTGGACAACATGAAGGCAGATACCATGCGAAGGATGAAACAGTACCGTCAAGATCCTCCTCCAAGATTTAAAAGAGTGATTGGTCATCCGGCAAATCCTGATTATGTATGTCCTGAAAATGATCGCTGGATCCATGATGATTCGGATTCCGAGCATGAGGAAGGAGAAGGTGGGAACGAGGGTGATGATGATGATGGTCATGGTGATAATGGTGATGATGGTGGAGATGGTGGTGCTGGTAATGTTATTGGTGATGCTCCTACTTTACAACCTGCTGAGGTTGATGCTGCTTTAGCTGGTGCTATAGCTGCTCATCACAAACGGAAGGAAAAAGAGTTGGTGAAAGAAGGCTCATCGAAGAGTCGAGTATCGGCTAGAGCTGGCATCTCATTTGGAGTTCAACCTCCAAGGTCGTCCACACCTCAACGTCCGGCGGTGCCGCTTACTCTTAGCACCCCGGAACTTACTTTGACGACCACGCTTACTTTGGATCCAAGGCTTGGTATGATTCCTCAATCAATTTTATCTACAATACAAAGGCCTACGACTGCTACATCGGTGGTTTCTCTAATACCAATGATGATGCCTCCACCAGATATGTCATTTCTGAGGCTCAGTCGTCCTCAGGGTCCAGTTCAACATGTTCCTCATTCTTTTAATGCATTGCCTCAAGATCATCAGATGGGTATGGTGTTGAGTCTACTACATTTGTATGAAAATTAAATGTCTACTGATCGTATGATGGAAAACCAGAGGAAGCTGTTAAGTTATGTCTCGTTCTATCAAAAGGAGACAAAAGCCCTTCGTGAGATTGTTGAGTCTCAGGGGGGTGAAACTAAAAGAACAAGAAGATCTCATCTTGCAACTTACATGCAAGGATGATGAATTAAAGAAACTCAAGAACGATGACGAAGATCCAGATGAGTCAGATGCTGGAGGAAGTGAGCCACAACAAGCTCATGGCTCGTCCTCTGGTGCGGGTACAAGTGCTGCTGATGATTCAGGCAAGCAAATTATGACTTATCAAGACTATACGGCTACCAAACCGATTGAGATGATCGAGGCCAATAATGTAATTTTTATTGATGGTGAGGGGGTGATTAGAAGCATGGTTAATGCGGATGAGATTGTTGTGGGGCAGTTTGTTGAGAAGTCACTAACACGAGAGCAGATTGCTATTCTGCTTGGTCTGAATGCTGAAGAATTAACATTGTTAGAGGCTGAGGAGGATGTTGAGGTTAAAAATGATGATGAGATCTTGAATGATCCGTCTGTTGAGATGAATACAACTTTTATTTATGAGAATGAGGAAGTTGAGGTCGAGGATGTGACTGTTGAGGAATACCCAGATCTGTTTCAGCATACCAATGTTGATCAGAGTGCTCCTATATTTAATGAAGAAATGGTTAAAGAAGCAGAATATCATCTGGAGAAGACTTCCAAAGGAAAGAACGTCGTTGATATGAGATTTGACTAAAAGATCGATCCTTTTATTGCTGACATTGAGAGTTGGTTTGCTCACCGAGACAAAAGAGCGCGTAAGATTATTGATGCACATCGATACGTTGATCATGAATTGAAGGTAGATGACATTGCACGTGCCAAAGCAAATCAAATGACATCTTTCAAGGCCATGTCTAAAGTTCAAGGTGATATCATTTCTTGGCTCTTTGATTCTGATTTAAAAGTATGTGTTGTTAAATGGAAGAAGGGCGTTCAGTACTATGAAAGAATGTTTGATCTTCTCTCATTACCAAGATGGGATGTACGCACTTTGGCGTATCGTCCATTTACTAATCGCGGTGAGAATTACCATGCAAGTCGTTTTCACCAACACTTGTTGTTTGAGGTGAACAACGGTTTTAAGTATTATAAACCACAAATTCCCATCCGCAAGCGTATTGTTGGTGCATGATGTCAATAGTTCAGTATCTAGTGTCTGTAATCGTGTTAGTTTGTTTTGTATTGATGTTTTAGATAACTTGTCTCACAAGTTCGCCTGATATAAGCGAACTTGTGGACAAGCGAAGTTATTGACAACTTCGCCTAGGCTGTTAGGCGAAGTTGTCGTAACTTATATATTCAGGTGTTACGGCTTATTTTGTATAGTAGGAGTTCAGTACGTGTAATTGTGATTTGGCTATCACGTGTTAAGGTTGCAATAAAACGTGTCTTTTGAGTATTGTAACGTGTCTTTGTGCTTGGTATTAACGTATATCGTGTCTAACACTCGTATCGTCTTACGTAGGGATTCCGCACCTACGTAATACGAGATATTTCCGTGTAGATCCGGCTGGGAACCTACAATTGGTATCAGAGCTTTTGCTCGTGATTGTGTGGTTCGGGATTATCACACGAGTGTAGAAATCGTTCCGTTCGACTATTCGCGGAACGAGTTTATGTTGAAATACCGAGTTTTGTGTCCTACTCATCTCCCATTATCAAATATAACCCATTACACCTTCGCATACCCCGCAATACGTCAAACTAAAACCTGCAAAAACCGTTTGTTCATCAGGCGAAGTTGCCGCCACTGTTTGTAGGGTTTAGGCGAAGATATAAGTTTAAGCGAAGTTATTATTAACTTCGCCTGCCTCACAAGTTCGCTTAACTAAGAGAAGTTGTCATCAAGCGAAGTTAACATCAGGCGAACTTAAGAAGAAAGCGAAGTTAAGAGTTCCAACGAAGTTAAGAGTTTCAGCGAAGTTAATTATTCAAGCGAAGTTAATCTTAAGCGAAGTTAAGAATAACTTCGCCTACTGGGTACTGTTCAAAATAATAAAATATTATTTTTGAGTTTCTGTGTGTTTTCGAATCGTATTTCTTTCAAAGATGACTTCTATAAACATTACGGAACTGGTGAAGATGGAGGTGGAAGCAGGTTCAGCTACTAAGGCTCCGAAAATGCTTAAGGGTACCGATTTCGTAGCTTGGAAAGATCGGTTTGAGCAGTATGTTAAATATCAGGATGCTAAGATGTGGGTGTGCATTCAAGATGTATACATTCCACCAACGGCCTTGTTTGAGGGTCGTGATCAGATTAAGAAGTACAATAAGATGGAAGAGGAAGAAAAGAAGATGTATGAGGCAGAGAGTAAAGCTCATGCAGCAATCACCATGGCTCTTCCACAAGAGATTCTACACACCTTTAAGAAATACAAAACTGCTAGAGAGCTTTGGGAAGCTCTAGAAAACCGATATGAAGGTAATGTGGGGATACGTGCATGCAAAATTAAGTTACTAAAAACCCAATTCTCGGTGTTCAAATATTTGAAAAATGAATCACTCGATGACATCATCACAAGATATTATCACCTGATGACCGAACTCAGCAATTACTCCATTGTATACAAAGAAGAGGAGATAGTAGAGAAACTCCTTGATGCTCTTCCACCGAAATGGGAATTGTACACGGTTTTGATGAGAGAAGATAAAGAATTTGCCGATATTGATTTGGAAACAGCAGTCAATAAATTACGAACTTTTGAACTAAACATGGTTCGGAAAGAGACACCAACTGATCAGGTTCAGGATCCGGGAATGTACGGTGCAAAAGTTAGTTCAAGTTCAACTTCAAGATCAGAATCAACTGCTTACTACTCAAAGGGAGACTCAAGCTCAAACTCAACTCAGGATGGTCATGTGACTCTCAACTTGGACGGTGATGTATGTTTTGTAGCTGGAGGAAGTAATTCTTCAAAACCTCAAGCCACTACTGGTAACTTCTCATCAAATGCTCCAACCAACAAATACTCACAGATGCCCATGAGTGTTAAATCAGCTGAACAGCAGTTTGCCCTCTATGTATCCTTCATTGCATCTTACGAAAATTACATCAAAGGTAAAATATTCGACCCTGCAACTTTTGATGAAGACTATGATCAGATTGATGCTGATGATCTGGAAGAGATGGATCTGCAGTGGCATATGGCGATGATAGTAAGAAGAGTTAAAAGGTTCATGAAGAAAACGGGTAGAAAGTTCGTTGGTGAAAGACCAGGGTTTGACAAGTCAAAGGTTCGATGCTATAACTGTCAACAAAATGGTCACTTTGCCAAGGAATGTGCAAATGAGAGAGTCGAACGCAGCCAGACCAGGCCTGCACAAAAGAATGGGGGAGATAGTGAGAATAAGGCTATGGTATCTAGACACAATAGTGGGTATAACTGGAATCTACAGGTTGAGGAAGTCTTCGAACAGGCAAATTTGGTGAACATCGAAACTGCAGGAAGTGAGAAAGAGACAGGAGAAATTCAAGCTTATGTGGCAGAAGTGAACGATCAGCTTTCTGAGGTAAGTCCTGAACTCCCATGTATGCAATGTGAAAATCTGTCTGAACAATTGAAAACCGTAACTGATCAGTTTATTAGTTTGGACGCTCAATTTAAAACATTAAAAGAAGATCATCATTACACTAAAACTAGAGAAAACAGTTACAAGGTAAAAATAAAAGCTAGTGAAAAAGATATCAGGAGTCTTAAAGCCAGTCTAGCTGAGAAAATACATGTAATTGATCTTAGTTATGAAGTCGTGGAAGAGAAAACCAAACTAATTGCTGAGAGGGATAAACAGATAGTTGATTACCAGGTAAAAGTGGTGGAACTGAACAGAAAAATTGAATAGTTTAGAAATTCCTGTGCAATGCTTGATCACATCGTAAGTGTTCAACGTTCCCCAGTTAAAAAGGGGGGAATTGGATATTCTGAAGTTCCACCACCATATAATCATAACTATACGTATAATCCTAGTAATCAGAAATCTGTTGATGATGAGATTAGTCAGACAGTTCCTGTCAAAGTTTCGATTAAAGAACCTGAAGTTAGTCAAAGCGAAACAAGTACGCATGTTTCGGATGTTAAGATTTCTGTTCCTAGTTCTGTCTCATCAAATTCGGACAAGACATCCGAATCTAGTGAGATAAAAGAAGAGCTAGTATTACTAAAACGTGGGGAGGAATATAAGCCAACTGAAAATATTTCTCCCCTAAACCCGTTTGTCCCACCATATGTTAGACAAACGAATAGTAATGCAACCTCAACATCTGAAACAACTGTTGAGATGAAAGTTGAACACAGGAGTTGTTTCAGATGCAATCAAATCGGACACCTAATTGCTAATTGCCCTCTTAATCAGAGATTCAGAGGTATGAGGCCTCCGAAAACTGAGAATAAAACTAATAGTAATTACTATAATGATAAGAATGTTAACTCTCCAAAATTCAGACATTGGACTAATCCAAGATTTCAAAGAAATCGATCTCAGTTTTTCCCAGTAAACAACCGAACCAACAATTATAATTCAGTTAATTCACTAAGGTTTGGATGGCCTCATAGTCAATCCTCAAGAAGGTATCCTTATAGAACTTACAGAAATTATTCTCAAACTGACTTTGAACAGCCAAAGTACGGGATGCCGTTTAACAGATTTATTCTACCCAAGACCTATAGGTCTTGGGTCCCCAGATTTTAATCCTTTGCTTTAATCGTGCAGGAACAGTTGAATAGGACTGTCAACAATCGGTGGGTTGTGGATAGTGGCTGTTCCCGGCACATGACTGGTAACAAGAATTTGTTACATGAATGGAAACCTGTTCAAGGAGGAAGAGTAAGTTTCGCTGGAGAGAGTGGTGGTAGGATTACGGGTATTGGAACAGTGACAAATGGTAAAATGAAACTAGAGAAGGTGAATTTTGTTGAGGAGTTGAAGCATAATTTGTTGAGCGTGTCTCAAATTTGTGACAAAAATTACACAGTGCACTTTACTAAAAATGAAACTATTGTTCTGTATCCTGGTTTCAAGATACCAGAGGCATGGGTGGTGATGAAGGCTCCAAGAGAAAAGAACACATACGTCATGGATATGAGGTCAACTGAGATGACATCAGAAGAATCATGTCTTCTGTCAAAGGCAACTGAATCTGAGTCCGAGTTATGGCATTGAAGAATGGGGCATATACATCTTCGAAAAATGAACTACATTGTCAAGAATGGGCTGGTGCTCGGTGTTCCCTTAAAGAATTTCAACTTTGAAGATCAATGCTTATCGTGCAAGAAGGGAAAACAACACAAGAAACCTCAACACTCCAAGATGGTTAACTCAATTGTCAGTACACTAGACCTACTTCACATGGATCTCTTTGGTCCCGTGAATGTATAGAGTCTTGGTGGAACTTCATACTGCTTGGTAGTAACTGATGATTACTCACGATACTCTTGAGTGTATTTTCTGAAGACAAAGGATGAGATGGTTCAGTTGGTAATTAACTTGATTACCAAGGTTGAGAATATTATGGGGAGAAAGGTTAAGTACATCAGGAGTGATAATGGGACAGAGTTCAAAAACTACCAGATGGAGCTGTTCTGCTTACAGAAAGGGATAGAACACCAGTACAGCGCCCCGTATACTCCGCAACAAAATGGGGTGGCTGAGAGGAAGAACAGGACGCTAATTGAAGGAGCCAGAACCATGCTGGCTGATGCTAAACTTCCCGTGGTGTTCTGGGCTGAAGCAGTTGCCACAGCCTGTTATATCCTTAATCGTGTTCTAACTGTTAAAAGGCTAAAAACTTGCTATGAACTTATGCATGGTCGAAAGCCAAACTTGAATGGTCTCGAACCATTCGGGTCCCCATGTACGATATTAAAGACAAACTCTAAATTTGGTGAGAAAGCCGACGAAGGTATTTTAGTCGGATATGTTGTTGGGACACCCAACAGAAGAGTCTTTAATTTATCGAACAGCAAGGTTGAAGTGGTATGTAACACCGACATCACGAGTTACAAACCACCAATGCCCAGCACGGGACCCGCTGAAGTTTTTGACTATGATAAACTGTTCAAATCCTTTAATATGCCTTACTTGGATTTTGCAGAAGTTGATGAGAAAATTGCTTCACATATTTTGTATGATAAGGAGGAAAATATTGTGCAACGTCCACGATACGACGAAAGTCAACCTTCCACGTCAAGTGACGTTAATGCACCTGCCGCCTCTACTGAAGAAGAATTTTACAACCCTTTTCACTCTTAACATCAATCACCCATTGATGATCTCTCTTCGAACCTAGAAGACAATCTGCAAGTCAGTTCGGTTCCGACTACTGGAATTCACAAAAATCACCCTTTGGAGAATGTAATAGGTGATCTATCTGACGGTGTACAAACAAGACGAAGCTTGAATGAGCACACCTGTGTTTACGCAAGCATTAAAGAAACAGGTATCATTAACGAGTGCTTGTACACCTGCTTCATCAGCCAGATTGAACCAAAGAACTATCAAATGGCTCTAAAATACAGCTC
Source organism: Bidens hawaiensis (assembly GCF_021521415.1). NCBI lineage: Eukaryota > Viridiplantae > Streptophyta > Magnoliopsida > Asterales > Asteraceae > Bidens > Bidens hawaiensis. The sequence continues at coordinate 88,911 of NW_027497460.1, forward strand.
GTGGGTCGAAGCCATGCAAGAAGAGTTAGCCCAGTTCGAGAAGATGGAGGTATGGAAATTGGTTGCAAAACCGAAGAATGTGCATGCGATTGGCACTAAATGGGTTTTCAAATGTAAGAGAGATGAGAAAGGAATAATCATCAGGAACAAGGCGAGGCTGGTCGTAAAAGGGTTTAATCAGCAAGAAGGGATCGACTACAATGAAGTGTTTGCTCCTGTGGCAAGATTGGAAGTGATTCGTTTGTTTTTGGCATTTGCTGCACACAATGAGTTGAAGGTGTTCCAGTTAGATGTGAAAAGTGCGTTTCTTAACGGTAAAGTCGATGAGGTTGTGTACGTTGAGCAGCCTCCAGGTTTTCCTGACCCAGACTTTCCTGATCACGTGTACAAGTTAAGTAAAGCGCTATATGGACTACATCAGGCCCCTCGTGCCTGGTACGCAACCTTGTCTGATTACTTACTTGAGAATGGGTTCGAAAAAGGAAAGATCGACAGCACGCTGTTTGTCAAGAGAAAGGGGGGAGATTTTCTTCTTGTTCAAGTCTACGTGGACAACATCATCTTTGCTGCATCAAAAGTCGCCATGTGTCAGGAATTTGAAGAAGTCATGAAAAGGAGGTTAGAAATGAGCGCAATGGGTGAATTAACGTTCTTTTTAGGATTGCAGATCGATCAGAAGAAATATGGGATGTTCATCCATCAAACTAAATATGTCCAAGACGTTCTCAAACGCTTCATCAGCCAGATTGAACCAAAGAACTATCAAATGGCTCTAAAAGACAGCTCGTGGGTCGAAGCCATGCAAGAAGAGTTAGCCCAGTTCGAGAAGATGGAGGTATGGAAATTGGTTGCAAAACCGAAGAATGTGCATGCGATTGGCACTAAATGGGTTTTCAAATGTAAGAGAGATGAGAAAGGAATAATCATCAGGAACAAGGCGAGGCTGGTCGTAAAAGGGTTTAATCAGCAAGAAGGGATCGACTACAATGAAGTGTTTGCTCCTGTGGCAAGATTGGAAGTGATTCGTTTGTTTTTGGCATTTGCTGCACACAATGAGTTGAAGGTGTTCCAGTTAGATGTGAAAAGTGCGTTTCTTAACGGTAAAGTCGATGAGGTTGTGTACGTTGAGCAGCCTCCAGGTTTTCCTGACCCAGACTTTCCTGATCACGTGTACAAGTTAAGTAAAGCGCTATATGGACTACATCAGGCCCCTCGTGCCTGGTACGCAACCTTGTCTGATTACTTACTTGAGAATGGGTTCGAAAAAGGAAAGATCGACAGCACGCTGTTTGTCAAGAGAAAGGGGGGAGATTTTCTTCTTGTTCAAGTCTACGTGGACAACATCATCTTTGCTGCATCAAAAGTCGCCATGTGTCAGGAATTTGAAGAAGTCATGAAAAGGAGGTTAGAAATGAGCGCAATGGGTGAATTAACGTTCTTTTTAGGATTGCAGATCGATCAGAAGAAATATGGGATGTTCATCCATCAAACTAAATATGTCCAAGACGTTCTCAAACGCTTCAAGATGGAGGACAGCACTCCATTTGATACTCCGGTTTGCGTCAACCACAAGCTGGGTGCTAATTCAGACAGTGACGCAGATGTGGACCCCACCCAATATCGAGCAATCATAGGTTCTTTAATGTATTTAACGGCATCTAGACCTGACATTATGTTTGCAGTTTGTCTCTGTGCTCGATTTCAGGCAAGCCCAAAGGAATCTCACATGAAGGGAGTGAAGAGAATACTGCGGTATCTCAAAGGCAAGCCTAAGCTGGGATTGTGGTACACGAAAGGGGGAGACCTGGACTTGGTTGCTTACACGGATTCTGACTATGGAGGTTGCAATCAGAATCGAAAGTCGACAACTGTTGGATGCCAGTTTCTGGGAGGAAGATTGGTGTCTTGGCAGTGCAAAAAGCAGACCTCTGTAGCCATTTCTACCTGTGAAGCAGAGTACATGGCAGCATCAAACTGCTGCTCCCAGGTTCTTTGGATACAACAGCAATTGCGCGATTACGGTCTGAATTTCACTCAAACTCCTATTTGCATTGATAACACTGCAGCGATCTCAGTAACTAACAATCCCGTAAAGCACAACAAAACTAAACACATTGACATTCGTCATCATTTTATACGGGATTGTGCTGAGAAGAAATTAATAGTGCTCGAAAAGGTTGATTCGTTAGATAATTTCGCTGATCTTTTTACTAAAGCGTTTGACAGAACTCGTTTTCAAAACCTTGTTGAGTTTAATGGGATGATCAATCCCGAGTAACCGTATTTTTCGTTTTAATGGGAAACGTCACTAACGCTTAGAAGTATGTCGGTTGCTTCAGTTTGAAGGACATATCTTCGGATGTGTTTGGTCCTCACTTCTACCAGTAGATTATGAGGATAGCCATTAACCAGATGACTGAAAGCGACTGGGGCGGTTTATGATGTGTTTTTATTCCGTTGCTGAAAAATAGTCGTTCATACTTAGTTAAAAGGACGCATATTCGTATGTGGTCGGTCCGGCTGATCCATTGGATCTTCAGGATAATCGTTTACCTGATGACTTTGACTTGATCGGGGCGATAGAATTTAAATTTTTATGGGAGATGAAATAATTTTTCAAACCTACTACTTCGTAAGAAGTTTCTATACAATGTTTATATGAAAATTGATCCAACCTTGGAAAGTGATACACAAACTATTTCTGTGTGCTTAACTAGTGAAGTTATTAGGCCTAAAAGACTCTAGAACAGTCATTGTATGTTATGGTAGCTTTTTATGGTGCGTAAAAGTAGAAGTGATACTAACTAAATCTTCTCGATTTAAAGGGACAACTCATTAAGAGTTGTGTATGTCTCCATATATATCTTTCCGAACGATAGGCAGAAAAGTGATTACCCAGTCATACACGAGCCCGTGAGTGTTCTGATTCGCGAGAAGATAGTGTGTCAAGAAACTGCAGTGATCCAGATTCGGGACTTGCAGTAGTCTACTGTTTGAGGCTATGTAAATCTTTTAAAAAATAATAATAAATAAATAAGTAAATAAATTTTATTAAGCCTTTTGAAGTCTATTATGTAATACTTATCAATCAAGAGGCAAGAACGAGAACGAGACGAAGACTCTAAAAGATCAAGATGTATTTACAGCTTAATCAGACACTACGGGTCGAGGTCAACTCGGGGTGACTTGGGGAAAGCCAAATAAGCTTTGAGAATAGATAGGAGGCATCACAATCTCTGATGTGGTGTCCATTTATATTTTGAGCTTAATTGAACCTAACCCGTATCACAGAAGCGATGAAAACCATACTAAGTTGTTTACCTGCTTACAACCTATTTCTTTATGTCATAATACAGCTGAACATGGATCTATGTGATAGCCATCTAATTAGTATGATTCCTGTTCGGATCTTTTCTAGAACATGCTAGTCCCTATCAAGACTGAAATTTGATCCCGTATACTTTATTTCTAACTTTTTCATTGTATACTTTGTTTTATGGTTTAATACCTGGTTACTTTGTCTTTGATCGTAACATGTAACTCTTTAAAGGAAGTTTTTAAAGGAAAATTGAATACTGTTCAAACTTATAAGGGTCTGTTTTGCAAGTTTAAGAATAAGCGAAGTTGTGAAAGGGCGAACTTGTTACTAGGCGAAGTTAAGGGGTAAGCGAAGTTAACCCTAACTTCGCCTGTATAATGTTCAGCCTTATATCAGGGTCAACTCAGTCAAAACTTGTACATATTTTCAAAACCCAGCGAAGTTATATTTAGCGAACTTGTGATATTAAACCTTCGGCGAAGTTAAATCTCGATTCAAACTTGTTGTTTATCTCCGTTTTTAATCCGTGATAAAGGTGTGTAAGGTCGAGTGACTTATACTTCGCATTAATGGTGTTAATCAAATGTCGTTTCGGTCCGATTTGAGACCTCGTTTATGCAAACCATTACACAACCACTTTTAAACTCGTTTTTACGTGGTCGTAACCAACTTGATCGTCGAAATCTCCATAAAAACATGTTTGTTTGAGTCCACAATCACCAAATTCACATCGTTTGGCCGTCTAAACCTTTGCCGTTTCAGTTCAGGCGAAGTTATAGTTTAGGCGAAGTTGTTCTCGACTTCGCCTAAGGCTTAACTTCGCCTGTTACTTTATATTTTAATTAATCAGGGGTGAAGTTGTTCAAGGGGCGAAGTTATGATTAGGGAAGTTATCCTTAACTTCGCCTTGGGCTTAACTTCGCCTGAAGCTTTACTTTATTTAAAAGATTAATCTGTTGTCAGGCGAAGTTATTGTATAGGCGAAGTTGTGCTCAACTTCGCCCAATATCTAACTTCGCCTGTACACTAAAGTTTATCTTAACTTCGCTCATGGTAATAGGCGAAGTTATGCTCGGCTTTGACGATTCTCTAACTTAGACCGTTTGTGGTGCAGATATGGCAGCTGTAGCGGGAGCCAGTGGCGCTGGTGGTGACGAAGGAGGAGATAACAATCGTCAGTTTTTCCCGGGACATAATATGTACATCACTTTGGACCCTGATGCGACCGGTGTTGATGATTATCGCGAGATCATCACTTTTCTTATCCGCTCTTGTATCTTCCATGCTATTACTACAACTCTGCCCATCTCTTTACCAAACATAGAAAATTTCTGGCAGACGGTTGAATATGATTGCAGAGTCGAGCCCCCAGTTATGCGTGCAACGGTTAACAATCAGGAAGTGCAGTTCTCATCAGAACAGATACGGGTTGCTTTGCAGTTTGGGGATGAAACGAGAGATGATCCTACAGACTTGGTGGCTCCATTCAGAGATGGTGCTTTTTTAAGAATGGGCTATTCTGGTCCATTGGGGGATACTCAGAGACGCAAGGGGTTTTTGTTAGATCAATGGCGCTTTCTCATGCACGTGATGATCGTGTGCATGTCGGGTAGAAAGGCTGGTACGGATGGAATGGGTGCGACGATGCAGTCGGCAATGAGAGCACTGACTTACAACAAGCGTTATTGCTTCAGTCAGATGGTGTTCTATGAGATAGACCGTCAGAGACGAGCGGTGGCGCGTGAGAGATTCTTGATGTATCCAAGATTTTTACAAATGATCTTGAATCACGTGGCTCCTACGCTACCTCAGCGCCGTCCGATTCGGTATGTGGAGAGTGTCAGCAAGAGAATCTTCGCCCAATGTAGATCATCAAGTGCTAGAAGTAAACCAGAGCTCCGTACTCGACATACTCCGTTATTTGGGTACTTGATCAACCCGGAGTATGTTGCAGCTCGTGGGGACGAGTTTCGGGATCCGGCACCGCAACAGGCTGGAGCACCTCAACCACCACCAGTGGTACAGCAATCTCTTCCTGCTGCTCCTGTTGTGGCACCGGAGGAACACGTCGACCTTGAAGCTGCTTTCGGCGGTCAAGGATTTTTCGATATGGAACGTGTTGATCCAGAGGAAGAGGTACAGGTCTCGGCTGCACAGGTTTCTAGTGTGGATGTGTCGATGGCAGCTACGACTGTGGCTGATTCTGAAAGAACTGACTCTGATTCCTCAGATGATGATGTTGCTGAAGCAAGTCAGATTCTGATTACTCAAGAAAGAATTCATGGGAAGAGAAAGAAAGACACAGATGACAGTGAATCAGACTTTGAGGAGGATTTGCATCGGTTGGTTCGTCGAGCGAGAAGGGCAAGAACAGGTGAAGGATCGGGAGCTGGTGAGAGCTCGAGGGTGGTTCGTTTTTCTCCACCTGCACTGTCTGGTATGACTATGGTCCCTACATCGTTGACAGTTACAGGACCAATCGCCTCGGGTGTTGCCGTGTTGACTACCTCATCCTCCTTTGGCATACCACCCACTACATTTCAGCTCTCGGCTCCAGAAATTGTGTCCTTGCCACCTCCAACTCTTACTCCATCGGAGGTCGTTGCAAGATTTGTTGAGTCGACACTGGTTGCCACTGCAGGGTTGTCTGTTACGATACCACCTGCGGTTACTTTTACGCCTGTTTCTGATGTGCCGGTTACCTTGGGAATCCCTCCTCCGTACGCTCAAGACATTTCACATATGAGGTTTGATTTTGATGCAACCTTATCTGACTCGGAAAGAATAGTAGCTCTTGAAAGGGTCGTGGCAGAACAGTCGAGAATAAATCTGATCCAGACTCACGCTATTCAGCGCCTTGTTGCAGAGAATCAGATTCAGTCGTCTCTCCTGATTGAGCACGGTAAACTTTTTGATGCCTTGAAACAGTTCTTGGCATCTCAAGGGGAGACGAGCTGTAAGGGTGATGAGCTGAGGACGAAGAAGAGTAATGATCGAGACGATGATCCCAATGCATCTAAAGGTGCAGGTGGTGAGTTGCCAAGAACTTAACAAGCTCTTGGGACTTCCACATCTCATGGGGAGTCTACTGGTGCAACTGGTGAATCGGGGGGTGATGATGTGGTGGTAGTGGATGCTGAGGAGGTGTTGGATGTTGATGTTGCAGGTGACGACGATTTGTTACCGATTGAGGAGATTGAGAAGATTGGGGCTGGTATTGTGATTGACAGTGAGGTTGAAGAAGGAGAGATTGTGGAGGATAACATTGAGCATGAAATTCCCGAAGTTGATAAGTCAGATATGGGTCAAGATATGGGAAACGATGAGACTGAATGGGAAGAGCAGCCAAGATGGAAAGAAGGCTACGCTCAGTGGTTCGTAAAGACAAAGAACTGGCAGTCCCTACTATGTTCAAGAAAAGTTACAACATAAAAGGGTATGCTGAATCGAAAAAGGGGATTATTTGCTGGTTATATGATGAGCAGTTGAGGCTCTTTGTGATTTAACGTTATGATGGGGTTCAGTACTTCAAGAGATTGTTGAGATCATTGAATACCTTGCCAGAGTGTGAGGTGAAGGATCTAGCCAAGTTGGGGTTGATAAACAGGAGTGATGATAACATGGCTAGGATTATTGGAAAGATCGTGTGGAAAGAAAGCATAAAGGAGAAAAAGTTCGAGCTGTTGAAACCGCAGAAAGGAAAACTCGTTGAAGATAAAGACAGAGGAATGAGAGATGATGGCAAGCCTTGGATGATAATGAAGTATAAGCCGATCCGGTGTTTAAAAGAAGTGCCGATGAAACAGATGCCCAAGGATGTCCTAAAGAATCTGAAATGGTGGTATGTCGATAGTGAAACAGCTGAAGCGGTCATGGAGGATGAAGATGAACAAGAGTTGCTGAGAGTGTATGATCCAATGCACTTGGTGAACTTGTCTCACGCTGATTTGCAGATGTTGAACGAGAAAAAGATATTTTATATTCCTGCTTGGAAAGAAGAAGCCAAGAAATATCAGCGAGTAGTTACGGTTTGTGTCAGAGAAGGTGTACATGCTTGAAGACGGGTGACTCGATTTTTGGGATTACAAGACACGTGATTGAAGATGAGATATGAAGCTACTGCCAAGGGGGAGTCTGTTGGTGCATGATGTCAGTAGTTCAGTATCTAGTGTCTGTAATCATGTTAGTTTGTTTTGTATTGATGTTTTAGATAACTTGTCTCACAAGTTCGCCTGATATAAGGGAACTTGTGGACAAGCGAAGTTATTGACAACTTCGCCTAGGCTGTTAGGCTTAGTTGTCGTAACTTATATATTCAAGTGTTACGGCTTATTTTGTATAGTAGGAGTTCAGTACGTGTAATTGTGATTTGGCTATCACGTGTTAAGGTTGCAATACAACGTGTCTTTTGAGTATTGTAACGTGTCTTTGTGCTTGGTATTAACGTATATCGCGTCTAACACTCGTATCGTCTTACGTAGGGATTCCGCACCTACGTAATACGAGATATTTCCGTGTAGATCCGGCTGGGAACCTACACGTATCGATGAGATCGATCCAAGAACAGGTTGGAGAAAGCTGGTTCTTAAAGTAAAGCCACTGAAGACCATGAAGTGTGTGCCGGTGAAGACTTTGAACCAACACATGTATTTATCCTTCAACCGCTGGTACTACGACAACAACCGTCATCGTGTTGGGTAAAGGTTTGAATACTGAGCTGATAAAGATCATCGATCCGATGTGGCTCGTTAATTTAATGGAGACCAACAATGACGTGCTATTTAAGAACAAGATTTTGATCGAGCGTCGTGAAGACTATGATCTGGCAATGCAATTTCAACACGTTGTTAGGGTGTGTCATGAACATGGGATTCACAACTGCAGAGATTGGCAGACAAGACGCTTCAAGTAATTTAAAGACAAAGAGCTCAAGACAAGGGGGTGTCTGTTAGTGCACGGTTTTGCGTCTCGAGTCTTTGTATTTATCGTTAATGTATTTATCGTTTTATTTATGTAATAAGAATTAAGTTATTAATGTAATTCGTTAAGGGAGTCGTCTAGTTCGTTAAGGATGTTTAACGAACTAGACTTAAGTTAAGATCCCTCCTGATTCGTTAAGGATGTTTAACGAATCAGGGGGTGATTCGTTAAGGTTTATTTCGTTATTTATTGTAACGAAGGCGGTTTCTGATTCGTTATGGAATGTTAACGAATCTGACTCGTCTTCTATATATAGTTGTGTAATTCCACTGTTAATTTAAGCATTGAGTTAATCTAATCGAACCCCTGCCCAATTCGTTTCTCTCAATCTTCATATTAATATTAATACATACATATATATATACACATAATCAATACTAATATAATAAATAATATTAACATATAATCAATAGCATTATGAACTAGATCCGTATAGTTATTATCTAATATATATCAGATCTGAGATCTGGTGCTTAATAGGTATTCACAGAAATGGCTAAGTATGGAAACCGAGCACACTTGGACCTCCCAGCAAGGTTTTACTTGTCCTAGCAAGGTATTTTGCCTTTCGGGCAAGGTTATCTTCTTGAAGTCTTCTTTAGTGACAATCCGAGCAGGGTTCACTATGTCTAGCAAGGTTGTTCTTCATATGCTAGCAAGGTTTACTTCAGAGTAGACTCTTGACTAACCAAGATTTTGAAGCCAAGTATTTGGAAGATCTAGCAGGGTATTCTTTAATAAAACATTTGTTCGAGCATGCTTGATGAAAGTTGATAAAGAATTATCTTAAGGACTTCGTCGGGCAAGGCTTAACTCCGAGCAAGCTAAAGTGTTACCAGCAAACTTGGGTTTGCTAATAAGTTATTCTTTAACAAAGAATTGAAAGAATTTCTGAAGAACAAGTTTGCTCGTTAGATCTTATCGGGCAAAGTCTGCTATGGTCAAGAAGATTGAAGTCAGCTAGGTGAGTAATACTCTAAGTAAAGTCTACCTAGAGAACTGTTTACCAGCACACTTTAAGGTTACCAGGTCTACTCGAAGATGTGAAATGGCACAAAGCCTACCCAGAAGATCTGTTTTAACACTTAGTACGTTTCTGAATAAGTAATATGATTATGTACCTATCATTAGGGTTTCTAGAAGGAATAACAGCTGTCAGGAGACAGACCTATAACTAGAATGATCTAGGGCATGCCTCCTAACAGAGAAAAACGGACAAGACAGATTTTCCACTTTACACTTTTCAGAATAGAATCGAATATTCCTGATTTGAGTGTGACGGCTGTCCTAAGATTAGTACGGATAAAAATTCCCTACAAGAAACCCTAATCGATTTACATTTGTATGAAACCTTTCTATAATTGGAAATATTTTGAGTGATTGTTTGTGTTTGTTACATTTATTAGTCTTTAAGCAACAATTCTGTTTATTTCTGATTCTGCTGTTAACAAAAGTTAATCTTACCAAAAATAGCAACGTCACCAACCTTTTTGTCGACACATTTATTGTGTGGGTTGTGACATTTTATTGTGAGTTTGAGTGATCACTTAGTGACCGACAAGTGGTATCAGAGCTTGTTTGTTGCTGCTTGTGTGAAGATTTGTTGCTTATTGATAAGCAATTGAAGATGAAGAATGACGTGAGCTGAGTACTGTTCCATTGAATACTGACGTCAGCAACTCTGGTCTTCCTTTATTCTTCCAGATCTACATATTTGGGTTACTTCTTTTACTTGTTTTAATTAAAGTTTGAATTTTAATCATTAGATCTTGATCCAATCGAATCAGATACATCAGATCTGAAGAGCTTCTTCTCAGATTTGATTGATTTTTCAACTTTGATTTTTAATCTGTTTAAGCTTTTCTCTGATTTTTCTTTAAAATCATTTTACAAAAACACCAAAAATATCTCTGGTTTTGAAGATCAAGAGGTATCCACTAACAAAATTCTGAGGTTGTATGGGTAGGAGAATTTTATCAAATGGAAAGTTTTGTTTTGAGGCCGCAATGTGTTATAATGACGTGGATATGTGGAACTCCATTAAGAATGTACCGTATGTTCCTGAAGGTGCAAATCCTAACCAAGCCGTGAGTGATAGGATGAGTAAGATTGATGACAGGGCACTAGCTATGATCAAGCGGGGTCTGTCTTGGGATATCTTGACCAAGGTTGCACATCATACCATAACAAAAGCTACGTATGATGCAATACTTGAGATGTTTGAGGGAAACACAGAGCTGAAGAATATCAAGAAGCAAAGCTCAAGCAACAACTTGAGAGGTTCAAGTATAAAGATGGGGAAAGGCTGAAATCAATTCTTGATAGATTTCTAGCAATTGTGACTGATATGAGAACCACTGATTATGTGATGACAGACTCTGATCTGAAAACTAAGCTGTTATCTTCTTTTTCCAAAGAATGGTATACAACCAGTAAGTTAATTATTCAGAAGCCCAACTTTGAAAGACTTAAGTTGGATGATGTGATCTGTTTCCTCCAAGCTGCTGAGATTGAGATGATCGAAAATGAAATGATCAAGGAGGAGAAGCCATGTTTCCAGGTGTCAAATGCACTGATTGCACCTATGGGAAGCTTGTCCACTAAAAACCAACAACATATTCCCATCATTGAGGAACCAAATAAACATGGTGTTGATACACCAAAAGCATTCATTGGTGGGAGTACAAGTCACCAAGGTATCCAGTCAAGGTTCAATGTCTAACTTATTGATAATATGAATGCAGTAAAGAGGATCTTTAGATATTTGAAGGGAAGACCACATCTAGGAATTTGGTATCCAAAGAACCAGTCCTTTAATCTAACTGCCTACACAGATAGTGACTATGATGGGTGAAATATGAGTAGGAAGTCTACTTCTGGAGGTTGTCAATTTTTGAGTGACAGATTGGTGTCATGGCAATGCAAGAAACAAATTACAATGTCAATCTCAGCAGCTGAAGCGGAGTATATAGTTGCATCAGCCTGCTATGCACAAGTCCTCTGGATTCAAAATCAGATGCTGGATTATGGTGTGACTTTCTTAAACACCCATATTTACATTGATAACGCTGTTGCATCTTTTATTGTTAAGAATCCTGTGCAACATTCCAAGACTAAGCACATTGAAATCAGACATCATTTTATAAGAGATTGTAGTGAAAAATGTTTAATTGAGGTAAAAAGAGTTGATACAAGTGATAATTTGGCTGACCTATTCACAAAACCACTTGATAGAACCGGGTTCAATTTCTTTTGAAAGCCCTGGGCATGATCAACTCTAATGAAGTCTGATTGATGATGTATGCTTGATTGTGCAAACTGACTATCTTTTCAGAGTCTTGATGAATGCTTGTTTGATTTGTGTGCCTCTATGTGCTAGTTGACTATTTTGGTAGAGGATCTAAAATTGTTTTGTTTGAATGTGATTCTATTTATTGTTCACTGAACTGTGCTTAAATGATTAACTGTTAATCTTAAGTATGTTTGATGCTTTGGATAATGATCAATGAAGTGTATGATATCTAGATAAGTACATAATTTGACTTGATAATATGTGCTTGTCTGATATCATGATTATGTGGTTTATCTAATGTGATATTGTTAGGATTTTTTAGACTATGCTTTTTGTGAAGTCTGCTTGTGCTAATGATGTCACTGATGATTTAAATATGCTATGCTTGTGATTGTGTCAAAATATGTTTTTGTTTCAAATAGATATGCTCAAATGAAAATTTTTAAGAAACCTTTTGATCAAAGCAATTTTGATAATACAAGAGCAAGTTGTTTAATGGTGTAGAGACATGATAATAATATTCATTTCAAAGCTTTATAGAAGCTTAAAAGGAAATTTTCAATGAAGAGTCTCAAAGAGTTACTTTTGCTTAAAATCATGTCATTTGATCAAGTTGGAAGGGCATATACTTGTATATGTTTGGTCATATCATCTGTTTTTAGATTGAAAGGATAGCCATTAACCTGGAAAACTGAAAGTATTTGGGGGCAATTATAACTTGTTTTCTATTCATTCACTTAAAATTATGTCAATAACTCTGATTTGAAAGGATATGTATTCACATATATGTTTGGTCCTGTTAACCACTTGTGGACAAACAGGATAGCCATTTATCTGAATTAAGAGATATTGGGGTGACTGAGTATTAAATTTATTTAATTAGGAAATGATAGTACATTGACTACTTGGCCAATCTTATGGATTTAATAGGCTAAAAAGGACACTTAGTACAGTCATTGATATGTATGGTTGCTTTCCCATGATGTGTAAAATCTAAGGTGATATAAACATAAGGAATTTGCTAAACTTAATGTGGAGTTAAATGGTTGTCTATGCATGTTCCAAAATAAATCTTTTTTAATGATAGGCAGAAAAGTGAATATCCAGTCATACACGAGCCCGTTGGTATTTGGTCACCAAAATGAAATATCTTATTTGAGAATGACAAAGAAAAAATGTGAACTACACTATTTTAAATATTCATTCAACCAAAAGTTGATAAGTGTTCACAAATTTTTTTTAAGAAAATGCAAACATGAGGGTTAATAATAGAACTACAGGGTGGAGGCAATCATATAATTCCTTTAAACATTCCGAATGAAAGGCATGTAAGTCCAACTAGTGTGGCCTATAACTCCAACGTTCAACCTCAAATATGTTTGTAAGACTTGAAAATAAATATCTAAATCTTTAAACTGTTGTCATTAAAATTTTTGACCATATATCCGGGGGTCGGAGTCAATTCGGGGTGACCTGGAGAAAGCCAAATAAGCCTTGAGAATAGATATGGATCATTATAAAACAATATGTGTTATCCATTTAGTAGTATGCATCCTAAATGAACCTTAATAATATCACCAAAGAGATGAAATTCATGCTAAGTCTAGACCTGCTGTTAACCTGTCTAAACTGTCATAATAATGCTGAGAATGAAGTATTGAGAAGCTACTTAGTCAATATGATCCCATGACTGAGATCTTTTTCATAAAAGAAAGAAATTGTTTTGAAAGGAAATATGACTGAAATTTGATCTCTTAATGCACCATTTGCTCTTAAACAATGATTGTTAAGGAAAAAATGTTTGATATTTGGTTTAAGTCAAAAAGTGTTGCATTTTACCTTCAAAAGGTTTAAATATGTATTTTCGGGTAAGGTTTGATATTTTCAACCTTTCCGAGCACACTTAGATGTTGTTTGTCTCAGTTTATCAATTTCGAGCATGCTTTGATATTTTACATTATTTCGAGTAGACTTAACTGTTTTAGTTGAAGTTTAACCATTTCGAGCATACTTGAAATTTGAATATGGTATTACTAGCAAGCTTTAACAAGTTCAAGTTTTTCTAACACACTTAATTGTTTTGTAAGATATTTGACTTGCTTCTAGCATGCTTTGCATCTTAAATGCTAAATATGATAATTCTAGCATGCTTTTATATAGTTGGTATTGTCTAGCACACTTTATTTTTTGTTTAGAAGTACAAAATGTTTACTAGCAAGCTATTTGATATGTTACTGTACACTAGCAAGCTTTGTTGATTTCTAAACTTTCTAGCAAACTTAACTATTTTGTAGGTTGTTTAAGTCGTACTAGCATGCTTTGTGATTAAATATGTTACTTCCAGCAAGCTTCAATGTTTTTAGGCTTTATAGCACACTTAGGTGTTTGTTTTACTGTTTGAACTCATTCTAGCAAGCTATGTGATACTTGTGATTATGATTCTTTGAAATTACAAGTGTTTTCGGGCAAACCTAGTTTCCCGGGCACACTTTATATTTCGGGCACACTTTGGAATTTTCAAATGTTCTCTTAATATACTTGGTAATTTCAAAACTTTGCTTTTCGAGTAAACTTTGTGTTTAGAATCCCAGTCTAGAACACTTTGTATTCTTAAGGTTGTTCAAGCATACTTTGTTTTCAAAGTATCCTTGACTGAATATTTGTGAACTAATTAAATTATTCTGGTAAATGATACTAAAACTGTGTTGTGAAAATATATGTTACAAGTGCTGAGAATTAAATAAAGGTCATTGAATGGATTTATGAACTAAGAGACAAAACACCTTTAAAACCTGGCGTGCAAAAGAAAAGAAAGAATCAAAAAAATCTTTTCAGAAACTTTTCTTTCAGCCAATGATATTCATGTACTTCAATGAATAGTCACTTTCATCATATATGACAATTTATTTGTCTCATTATTGAAATCCTCCGTATTTAAAAGAACTCTCATTTCAGATTAAACTCACATTGTTTGTGCTGTGTAGGTATCTATACTGATCAAGAAGATGGTTTGAAACAAAAAATTCTAAACTTTTATTCTCTTTAATTGATATTATTATGACAAGATTTTAATGTCTATCCTACTAACACACTCTCTCTATGTATCTCTTAACTGCAGATCCCAAAATGAATCACATATCAGGTAGTTCCAACTGCTATAAAACTCATCTATCAGAATTTGAGGAGGAACTGCAAAAGGCCTTAAAGAAAGTTCAAGCCCTAAGGACTAAGGTTGAGAAGACCTCAGCTGCCCCAAAACAGGGGAGAACCCACTGATTCAGGGGGAGAATGCATTAAATCTTCTGTGACAATGCCTCAGTTGATGAAAATGCAAACCTTCCAAAAGAAGAAAAATATCAAGATAATGAAAGAAATAAGCTCAAGGAAAAAGAAATTGTTCAAGACACTGAGAAGATAAAGACCATTAATTCTCCAAGAGTGAATGAAAATATCTTGGACATTGATTAAATCCAAGATTAAGGCCCAAAAGATATATGAGCAAAGAATGATAGAGATGCAAGACATAAAATATTTGAATCAACTATTGACTGATGAGGAATTTAATGAACAAAGAGAAATGTTGAAACAGTTTGAAGCTAAAAAGAAATCAAGGGATGATTCGAACAATGAAGATCAGAAGGATGTCCCACAAGCTGTAATTGAAAAGTGTTTAAATGATAAAGAAATACCAAACGGAGTGCTAGTATCTTTACTCAAGTTGATTCAAAAGGAAGAACCAGAAATAGAGGTGAAAGAAAAACTAGACACTGTAATTGACAATATTTCACAAGTCTTAAATGATGAAAAGACACTAAAAAATAATGAGTCAGTAAATGAAGACATGAGAAGGAAAGATGAGCTGAAAGAAGAAATGGAAATTCAAACATTTCTGCGCGAGTATGGTGGGAAACCAAAGTTTCTTGTGAAAAATGGGATTCCTTTTGACACAGTCAAAGTCATGACAAAAAAAGAGATAATGAGCAGTTTTAAAAGGATAAAAGGAAAATTAACAAGTCAAAGGAAGGACAATGCTCAATCTATAGATGGTAAGAACAAGGGAATATTTAAGAAGATGATTAATCTATCAAAGACTGGGAAAGCCAAAGTAAAGGTATTCTGTGAGAAGTCAAGGTCATCGTCTCCAAACTGAACACTACAAAGAAAAGGAAGAGGAAAAGGAAAATGACCACTCAAATGAAACCAAAACAGATACTCTTGAAGATGGATGAACCTTCAGTTAAAGCTGAAGCAAAAGCCAAAAGTTCTCCAGTCACCTGCAACATTATGCCAGACGGAATATTTTATGATTCTAGGACTGGACATCTGAATGCTTTGATGGAAAATGGAGAATATGAGAAAATCTACTCCAAATTTGACTTCAAAAAGTTCAACCTAAAGCAGTTGACTATGATTGTTGCACTGCATATATCAGATTATCGAAAAAGACAAAGTTCTGCCAATGCACGTCAATCTGAACTTCTAGGATATCTGAGGGAACAAGCAGAGTTGGGATTTCCATTTCTTAACAAAAGGAAAAAGATTTAATGAATCAATTTTAGAAATTATAAAACCAATTGCTGCATGTACATCAAGAAAATCCTGCTCTGTTATCAATGAACGTAGCAACATTAAACGGAAAATGGATGATGTTTCAAGTCCAAAAGGCAGAAAAATTGAACAAATTGCCAATATTTCATATGATAACAGTAGTGGAAGGTTCCTATTGAGGAATAGTGATGGAAATTTTAACCACATTATCTCAAATGAATCAAATTTATAGTTTCTGTGTGTTGAGGATCTTGAGGAAATGATCAAATGGAATTTGTCTCCCCAACATCCACACCACAGGGAAATTGCTCTATTTCAGCAAAAGGCTGCTGAAATCATGTGCTCAAGAAGATGAAGATGCAACTTAGAGTTAGATGAATTTGAAATGTCATTGTGACAAATTATAAGTTGTAATCTTCTTTTGTTATGTAATTTGATTTTGATTTGATATGTATTTTGACTTAGTGTATGTAGCTTTAGAGGTTTTTTGGGACAGCTGAGGTATTCCAATCTAGGGGGGATTGTTGAGTCAAATATTTGACATGAAACGACTCAAGAAAGATTGGAATCTTCTCAACACTTCCCAGAAATAGCTAAGTATGGAAACCGAACACACTTGGACCTCCCAGCAAGGTTTTACTTGTCCTAGCAAGGTATTTTGCCTTTCGGGCAAGGTTATCTTCTTGAAGTCTTCTTTAGTGACAATCCGAGCAGGGTTCACTATGTCTAGCAAGGTTGTTCTTCATATACTAGCAAGGTTTACTTCAGAGTAGACTCTTGACTAACCAAGCTTTTGAAGCCAAGTATTTGGAAGATCTAGCAAGGTATTCTTTAATAAAACAGTGGTCCGAGCATGCTTGATGAAAGTTGATAAAGAATTATCTTAAGGACTTCGTCGGTCAAGGTTCAACTCCGAGCAAGCTAAAGGGTTACCAGAACACTTGGTTTTGCTAATAAGTTATTCTTTAACAAAGAGTTGAAAGGATTTCTGAAGAACAAGTTTGCTTGTTAGATCTTATCGGGCAAAGTCTGCTAGGTGAGTATTTTCTAAGGAAAATACTCTAAGTAAAGTCTACCCGGAGATCTGTTTACCAGCACACTTTTAGGTTACCAGGTCTACTCGAAGATGTGAAATGGCACAAAGCCTACCCGGAAGACCTGTTTTTACACTTACTATGTTTCTGAATAAGTAATATGATTATGTACATATCATTAGGGTTTCTAGAAGTAATGACAGCTATCAGGAGACAGGCCTATAAATAGAATGATCTAGGGCACGCCTCCTAACAGAGAAAAACGGACAAGACAGATTTGTCACTTAAAACTTTTCAGAATAGAATCGGATATTCCTGATTTGAGTGTGACGGCTATCCTAAGATTAGTACGGATAAACATTCCATACAAGAAACCCTAATCGATTTACATTTGTATGAAACCTTTCTATAAATGGAAATATTTCGAGTGATTGTTTGTGTTTGTTACATTTACTTTAAGCAACAATTTTGTTTGTTTCTAATTCCGCCGTTAACAAACAATTAATCTTACCAAAAATAGCAACGTCACCAACCTTCTTGTCGACACATTTATTGTGTGGGTTTTGACATTTATTGTGAGTTTGAGTGATCAATTAGGGACCGACAAGAATTCTGTAATGGCATCTTGAACAACAAAAGTTGAATCATCAAAAGCTTGAAGCTTGGTGGTGTACTACGTTCCCCTATCCTGACCATATAGCTCATGATCTTCCAACGGACGCCCATCCTTCACAAACTGCACACCTTCCTAAAAACCGGGCTTGAGAAGACGTGTGTAGTAGTTCCGCCAAACAGTCCACTAGCTATGGCCTATCCCAGATGTTCTCAATAACCTAAATAAAAGATAATGGTCAGAATATAGATCTATCCGTAAATAATTAGAGAATGAATTTAGAGAAATGTTACTTGTGGCAAACCATGGGACATAAGCCAATGATTTTCATAAGTGGCCCGCTTAGACGCCTTTTTCAGTTCACCATGTTCTCCAACAAGGCGAATATTGTGGGCAGTAAGTTCAACAATGAGTTTATCTTCGTCTGCTACCTTAGCCATTAAGCACTTGGCTTCCTCATCATAGGTGGTGATCAATTCCCCTTGCGAGGCCACCTGTTCTTGCAAGGCGGCATTGGCTTCTTGAGCCTGGGTAAGTTCAGCTTCCTAGCTACGCGTTTGTTCTCGAGCAGCCTCAAGTATGACGTTCTGATGCTAGCTAGCCTCTTCCAAGGCCTTAGCTGCAGCTTCTTGCCTCCCTTTCTCCTCTTCTAGAGTTGTTTTAGCGTATTTGAGTTTACACTTGGCGGTGTTTGATGCCAAGCAGTACTCTTCCGCTTCCTTCTTAAGATCTTGTACTTGGTTCTCCATGGCCCCCATTTTTCTCCCATTGACATCCATTTCCGATATATCTCTTGGCAGTTAAGACATCATTAGCCATATTATAGGCGTATGCATTGCCAAGTTCAAATTTGGGATGCCCGCGTTGATGCGCTTGTTCCGCAGGAGGAATAACGCGGCTTAAAAACTCTTGGCACACATCTACATCTGAATAATGGGAACCCTGGATCAACATCCATCGTGGGCGATGAATCAAAGAATCTTCCGGTGGGGAGAAGAATGAGGTATTTCTTTTTCTTTGAACTGCGGGTCAAACTGAGAGAAATGCTCTGTGTCTACAGGGATTGTGCGATCAATTTTTCCTTTCCAAGGGAAAGGTCAACATGATGAACCACCTTTGGAGATGATGGTTCTCGAATAACAACTGCTTTCGTTATCACTTGGGCAGAATCTATAAGAAAGAGCAACGAATATACGTTAATCAAAAGATATAACAACGCAAATAAAATAGTTAAGTAATACCTTGAGTACTCTTAGCGACGGTTGTTTGAATCCTGTCATCAAGGCGAGTTTTCTTAGCTTTCTTGGCAACAGGATCCCTTGTAGGACTTCTCATATGTGGAACGGGTTCTTTATCTGCAAGACCTCCAGCATCGAGATCAATGGTCTCTGGAGTATTTGGCCGGTTATCTTCAGGGCTGGGTGTATCAGGATTAACTTGACTCCCACCTGCACCTTTCACAGAAGCAGGGTTTTGCAACCTAGAACTGGAAGAGCCCGCAAGATACCCGCTAAATCAGTAATATTAATAGAGTTCCTTTCTTCGCGGGGTGATGACTCCTCGCTAGACAAAAGTTGTACAATCATCCCGTCAGAAGTAAGGGCGGTCACAGGGTGAGGATTTAAAATATTCTCGCCAATGGCATACATAGCCTCAGACACCACAGGCTCCAGAAGAAGGTTCTTTGGAAACAAAAAATGGTCCTGCGTCTTGTCGAGCATAGGTAGTGCCTTGGGATCATGCGGTCGACGCTTCATAAGACCCGAGACATGATCCAAAAGAGTCGATAACATCGATCCTTTAACTACAAATAGAGAAAATTAAAAATAAATAAAAGTACAGTGAACAAACATATATATATATATATATATATATATGTATATATACTTACTTCCATCAGGTTTCTGGTAGAATGGTTCAAGATCAGGGGAATGGCCACAAACGGCTCATTCCAGCACGCACCATGGCAACTTCACTAATGTTTCGTATCGGGTAGGAGTGCGGGTCATGTTAAGATACAAGGGTTGATCAAGATATGAAGTAAACGCCAAGTCAGTAAATTTCTTGTTGGGACGACGGCAGACCATTTGGATCGGAACAACATCCTCACGGATCCAAAAGAACTCCGTTCGACATTTGTAGGCACTACGGAGCGGTTCCTTCCCAATAATTCCTTACCAGTTGAAGAACGATTATACCACCCACCACGTCCTGCCATCTTGTAAAAATACAAAAAACTTATCCACTGTTGTCACGATGTTATGTGCCCTACAACAAAACTCAAAATGTCGTATCCTCTTTAAAAAACAGATTCATTTGTGAGAGGTGAATCATATTGACAGTCAATAGGTTCCCTAAGAATTTGGTAATAGGAAAGCGTAAGTTTCCGGTGGAGAAATCTTCGTCATACACAACCATCTTACCCTTTTGGGGCTTGTCGGCGGTAGATCCGGGTGCAAGAAACAATAGTTCCTATTCTGGAGCAATGCCATAGCCATTCACAATATCTTGGAAATCATTTTATTTCCAATTAATCACTACACGATCAATAGATGGGGAATTTTTCTTCTCAGTAGCCATCATATAATTGGCAAGGAATTTGTTACACCAAGTTATGGTGGTCAATTTAAGGTTGGAAAAGAGGAAGGTATAGTTTTTTCGGAAAAGTAAAATATCAAGATGAAAGTAGAAGGAGATATGTGAGAAAGGAGAATGGTAACCGCCTCCTATTTATAGTCATTTCAATTAATGTGATGGGAAAGGATACAGAGGTGAGAGAAATCAGAGGTCCACTAGATAAATGACATGTCAGGCGGGAAACAGAAAAAGAGGAAATCATACAGTCTGCATAGCCGTTAAACACTATACCATCCTGTAGGTTCCCGGACGGATCTTACACGGGATATCGCTTTCTACGCAGGTGCGGAATCCCTGCGTAGGTAGTTACGAGCGTAGAATACGTAAAACACGAACACACGATACAAACGAAACCACGTTATATTATAACTCGAACCACGTCTATTACAGACACTTGACACGTGAAATGATCACAACTATCATGAACTCTAAAACGAACTATCAAAACCCACTCTTAAACAGTAACCCGTAGGTTACTTAAATACACGACAACTTCGCCTCAGGCGAAGTTGTCAATAACTTCGCTCGTTGAACAAGTTCGCCTAGGCGAACTTGTCAACAACTTCGCTTGTTCAACAAGTTCGCCTAAGCGAACTTGTTGACAACTTCGCTTACATACATAAAGATAAACTTAAACACAATTACATTACAGACTCGATTACAAACGCTAGACTATGAACTACTGACATCTATGTACCAACAGACTCCCCCTTGGCAGTAGCTTCATATCTTGATCTTCATAGCTTGTGTCTTGTAATCTCTCGTCTTCTCTCTGCATCCCCTCAAGCATGCACTCCCTGTCTAACACATACAGAGACCAGCTTCTGGTACTTCTTAGCTTCCTCTTTCCAAGCAGGAATGTAGAAAATCTTCTTAGCATGTAGTACCTACAAGTCAGCTTGAGACAGATTGACTAAGTGCATAGGATCATACACCCTCATAATCTTTTGATCATCTTCATCCTCCATGACTGCTTCAGCAGTCTCACAGTCCACGTACCACCATTTCAAATCTTTTAAGACATTCTTGGGCATCACCTTCATCGGCACTTCTTTTAAATTACGGACTGGTTTATACTTTATAACCATCCATGGTTTGCCGTCTGCCCTCATCCCTCTATCTTTATCTTCCACTAACTTCCCTTTCTGAGGCTTCAGAAGTTCGAACTTTTTATCTTTGATGGCCTCCTTCCAAACAATTTTCCCAATCATCCTCGCCATATTATCATTACTTCTGTTTATCAGCCCCAGTCTCGCTAAGTCTTTCACCTCACACTCCGGTAAGGTATTCAGGGATCTTAACATCCTCTTGAAGTACTGAATGCCGTCGTAACGTTTGATCACAAATAATCTCAACTCTTCATCGTACAACCAGCATATGATTCCTTTCTTCGACTCTGCATATCCCTTTATATTGTACGACTTTTTGAACATCGTCGGTACTGCTGGCTTCTTCGTCTTTACAAACCACTGAGCGCAGCCTTCCTTCCAGTTAGGCTGATCTTCCCACTCAGTGTTGTCAACCTCAGCAGCTTCACATATAGTCGACTGTTCAACCACAGGGATCTCATGCTCGACATTTTCTTCAACAATCTCTCCTTCCTCTATCACATTCTCAACCACAATTTCTGCACCAATCTTTTCAATCTCACTGATTGGCAGAACATCTTCATCAAATAACACATCGTCGCTGAACATGTCATCATCAAGTTCCTTCAGCGCATCGATCACGTCATCCTCCACCATCACTACATCATCACCACCAGCCGCTTCGGTAGACTCCCCCTCAGCTGTGGAAGCCCCAAGAGCTTGAGAGGTTCTTGGCAGCTCACCACCTGCACCTTCCGGTGCATTGGGATCATCGTCTCGGTCTTCTCGACGCTTGGTCCTCAACTCATCTCCTCTACAGCTCATCTCCCCCTGAGATGCCAAGAACTCTTTCAAGGCATCTATAACTTTCCCGTGCTCAACCAGGAGGGATGCCTGCAGTTGATTTGCTTCCACTAGGCGTTGAATGGTCTTGGACTGCTCAGCTACAATCCGCTCTAGTGAAGCTATACGTTCCGAGTCTGAGGTGGGCGTGTCCGCAGGTGGTACCGTACCCGATACTCCTGCAGTAGTGGTGACCGTAGACTCAACAAATCGTGCTACTACTACCGATGGAGTAAGCGTTGGAGGTGGTAGAGACACAATTGCTGGAGCCGACGTCTGGACGGCCGTGACCGATGGAATGTCAGCCGACGATGTAGCCACTACGGGAACAACCGTAGCGCTTGTACTCGATACCTGCACAGAGGTAGGAACAAGGGACATACCAGACAAGGCAGGTGGAGCAAAACGTGCAAACCTTGAAGTCTCTCCGGCTCCTACACCCATACCTGTCGTTTCCCTTCGTGAGCGCTTTCTCACCAGCTGCACAGCTTCTTCTTCATCATCTTCCTCATCGTCGTCGTCAACAATTCTCTTCTGCTTACCCACCGTTCTCTCATGCCTCACCATCATCCGTCTGGCCTCTTCCATCACATCATCAAAATCAGCTTGTGGACCCGAGACTTGAATATTCTCATGTGGATCAACTCGGTCTATATCAAACAACCCTTGCCTGCCGAACATGGCGTCAAGATCAATCTCAGAAGCTGGCACAGCAGCAGATACAGCAGTAGATACAGCAGGCGCAGCTGATACAGCCTGGGGTGCTGCCGCCTGTTGTTGTCTTGGGTCCCTAAACTCGTCCCCTGCCGCAGGCACATACTCCGGGTTTATAAGATACCCAAAAAGCGGAGTATGCCTGGGACGCAGCTCAGGCTTGCTTCGTGCGCTAGAGTGCGACACTGTGCAAAGATACGTTTTGTCACACTTTCTACGTATCGAATAGGGCGTCTTTGAGGCAGCGTCGGAGCCACATGATTTAAAATCATCTGTAAGAATCGTGGATACATTGTGAACCGCTCACGCGCCACAGCCCTTCGTTGCCGGTCGATCTCATAAAAGATCATTTGGCTGAACGAATACCTTTTATTATAAGTCAATGCAGTCATAGCAGACTGCATTGTCGCACCCATCCCATCAGTGCCTGCCTTCCATCCTGACATACATACGATCATGACGTGCATAAGGAAGCGCCACTGATCTAAAAGGAACCCCTTCCTCCGCTTAGTGTCCCCTAACGGACCAGAATACCCCATCCTAAGGAACGCCCCATCACGGAATGGCGCAACAAACTCCGTTGGGTCATCCCTCGTTTCTTCACCAAACTGCAACGCCACCCGTATTTGTTCAGAAGAAAACTGAACAACATGACCGTTTACGGTGGCTCGCATAACCGGGGGCTCAACCCGGCAATCGTACTCTACCGTCTGCCAAAAGTCTTCAATATTCGGCAGCGAAATAGGCAGGGTAGTTGTTATTGCATGATAAATCCTTGAGCGCAGAAGAAAAGTAATTATCTCCCTGTAGTCTTCCACGCCCTTTGCATCTGGGTCAAGTGTTATGAACTGGTTATGAGCTGGGAAGAATTGTCTTTGATCATCACCGTCATCACCTGCACCTCCAACAGCAGCCATATCTGCACTAAACGAACCAAGTTAGATAAGCGTTAAAGTGTTAGACAAGTTCGCTTGATTCAACAGGAGCGAAGTTGTGTTCAAACCTGTATAGGCGAAGTTAAAAGGTGAAGCGAAGTTGGTAACAACTTCGCTTCATCTATAAGTTCGTCTAATTTATTTTAAAAAAGATGGTCTGGGCGAAGTTAGTGGTAACTTCGCCTCTTCACAACATCGCCCCAGGCGAAGATAAGGGTTAGGCGAAATTAAGCCCTAGGCGAAGTTGCGGATAACTTCGCCTCAGGCGAAATTAAGCCCCAGGAGAAGTTGCGGATAACTTCGCCTAAACCCTAACTTCGCCTGAACTGAATCGGCGACTGTTAGGATTCCAATCATCCGGAAATCCGATGTTTCGGTAAAAATTGACGATGAATAACTGAATAACACTTGGTATTAAGGTTATGAGGACGTAAAGTTTGTCCATGAACACGTAACATGAGGTTTGAAAATCGGTTTCAAAAACCCGATGGTTCGAGGTTAAAAACCGGGTCGAAACGACCCTTGATTTGCGTGAACGAACTAGTAATACATGATAAAATAACACCTCGGACCTTTGATCGGAATGAAAATCGAAGTAAATAACATGAGATCGATCGAAAGAACAAGTTCGCCGGATTTTCTGGTCTGTTACAAGTTCGCTGTAAATAATGAATAAATTTACTGTTTGAAACCTTTTATAGGGTCAGAGTTGGTCAGGCGAAGTTACGGATAACTTCGCCTAGGCGAAGTTATCCACAAGTTCGCCTGATTCAACTACTTCGCCTATATTTTCAAAACCAACCCTTGTAATTTTGAACAATTTGAATTAAATCTTTAAAATTTTCTTTTAAGAATTAAACGTCGTGATCAATTCTAAGTAACCAGTTAAAATCAAAACAACTACAAAACTAAGAAAAACTTATAAAAATTTAACGAATAAGGGATCAAATTTCAGTCTCGATAGGGACTGCTACGTTTTAGAAAAGATCCGAACATGAATCATACTAGCTACGTGACTGTCACATAGATTCGTGTTTAGCTGTATTATGACATATAGAGACAGGTTGTAGGCAGGTAATATACTTAAGATGGTTTTCATCGTTTCTGTGATACGAGTTAGGTTCAATTAATCCTTAAAATTTAAGTGGGTAACTACTCAGAAATATTGATGCCTCCTATCTATCCTCAAAGCGTATTTGGCTTTCCCCAAGTCACCCCGAATTGACTTCGACCCATAGTGTCTGATTAACTTGTAAGTATTCTATGTCTGGATCCCGTATTCATTCTTACTCCATGATTGAGAAGTCTCGATATCTTGAACTCTCGAATGTTACAATAACTTCATAAGTACTAATTTTTTTTTTTTTTTTTTTTTCAAACGTACTTATAGACTTCAGAGTAATAAGCAACTGCAAGTCCCGAATCTGGATCACTGCAGTGTCTTGAAACGCCTTCTTCACGTGAATCAAACACTTACGGGCTCGTGTATGACTGGGTAATCACTTTTCTGCCTATCATTCAGAAAGATATACATGAAGACACGCAAAACTCTTAAGGAGTTTCCACATAAAATCAAGTAAACTTTAATTTGTATCACATCTACTTTTACGCACCATAAAAAGTTACCATGACATACAATGATTGTCCTAACGCCTTTTAAGCCTAATAACTTTACTAGTGAAGCACACAAAGTTAGTATATCTATCATTTTCCATGGTTGGATCAATTTTCCGTTTAACATAGCTAACTAACTTCTTACGAAGTAACACACTTGAAAAGTAATTTCATTTCCCAAAAAAAATTTTGACTTCAGTCACCCCGATCACGTCAAAGTCTTCAGGTAAACGGCAATCCCGAAGATCCAATGGATCAACTGGACCGACCACATACAAGTATGTGTCCTTCTCACTAAGAATGACCGACTAATTTTCAGCGACAGAAAGAAAACACATCTTAACTGCCCCGGTCACTTTCAGTCATCTGGTTAATGGCGACCCTCATTCTCTAAGTAGAAACGAGGACCAAAACATATCCGAGGATATGTCCATCAAACTGAGGTAACCGACTAATTTTAAGCAATAGTGATGTTTTTTTTTTTTTTTTTTTTTTTTTTTAAATAAACACAAAAACATGGTTACTCGGGATTGATCATCCCGTTCAGCTCAATTAGGTTTTGAAATCTGGATTTATCAAACGCTTTTGTAAATAAATCAGCGAAATTTTCCAGCGTATCGACCTTTTCGACCTTGATCAGTTTCTTCTCAGCACAATCCCGTATGAAGTGATGACGAATGTCAATATGTTTAGTTTTACTATGCTTCACGGGATTGTTAATTACTGAGATGGCAGCAGTGTTATCGATTAAAATAGGAGTGAGTAAGAAATTCAGACCATAGTCGCGTAATTGTTGCTGAATCCACAAAACCTGAGAATAGCAGTTGGATGCTGCCATATATTCAGCTTCGCACGTTGAGATTGCGACTGACGTCTGTTTCTTGCACTGCCATGAAACTAATCTTCCACCGAGAAACTGACATCCTCCTGTTGTCGACTTCCGACTCTGATTGCATCCTCCATAATCAGAATCTGTATATGCTACCAGTTCTACGTCTCCTCCCTTCGGGTACCACAACCCTAGCTTCGGCTTGCCTTTGAGATACCGCAAAATCCTCTTCACACCTTTCATGTGAGATTCCTTTGGGTTTGCCTGAAAACGAGCACAAAGACAAACAGCAAACATTATATCAGGCCTAGAAGCAGTTAAATACATCAAAGAACCTATTATAGCCCGATACTGAGTTGGGTCCACATCTGCGTCACCGTCTATTTCAGCTCCCAACTTGTGGTTGACGCAAATTGGAGTGTCAAATGGAGAAGAGTCCTCCATCTTAAAGCGCTTGAGGACATCATGAACATATTTTGTTTGATGAATGAACATCCCATCCTTCTTTTGATCAACCTGCAATCCTAAAAAGAACGTTAGTTCACCCATAGCACTCATCTCGAATCTTTTCTTCATGACGGCCTCAAATTCCTGACACATGGAGACTCTTGATGCAGCAAATATGATGTCATCCACGTAGACTTGAACTAGCAGGAAGTCACTTCCTTCTCTCTTCACAAACAAAGTACTGTCGATCAAACCCCTTTCAAAACCATTTTCTAGCAAGTAGTCCGATAACGTTGAATACCAGGCACGAGGTGCCTGATGTAATCCATACAGCGCCTTGCTCAACTTGTATACGTGATCAGGAAAGTCTGGGTCAGGAAAACCCGGAGGTTGCTCAACATACACAACCTCATCCACTTTCCCATTGAGGAATGCACTCTTCACGTCCAACTGAAACACTTTCATCTTCTTAGAAGCAGCAAACGCCAAAAACAATCTAATCGCTTCCAACCTGGCCACCGGAGCGAACACTTCATTATAGTCTATCCCCTCTTGCTGATTAAATCCTTTAACGACCAGCCTCGCCTTGTTTCTTATAATGATCCCCTTTTCATCTCTCTTGCACTTAAACACCCATTTTGTGCCTATCGCATGCACATTTCTTGGTTTTTCAACCAAAGTCCAAACTTCCATCTTCTTAAATTGAGCCAACTCTTCTTGCATGGCCTCGACCCACGAGCTGTCCTTAAGAGCCATTTGATAATTTTTTGGTTCAATCTGGCTAATAAAGCATGAGTACAAACATTCGTTCATTATACCCGTTTCTTTAAAGCTTGTATAAACACAGGTGTGCTCATTCAAGCTACTTCTGGTTTGTACACCGGAGGACACATCACCTATAACATTTTCCAAAGGGTGATCTATGTGAATTCTCGTGGTCGGCACAGCACCGACATGCAAATTATCTTCTAAATTAGTAGAGAGCTCATCAATGGTTGTTTCTGGCTGAGAGTGAAAAGGATTGATAAACTCTTCTTCAGGAGAGACAGCAGGGGAACCGATAGAATTTGATGAGGAAGGTTGACAATCATCAAATAGCTGTCTATGCGCCAAATTTTCCTCCTCATCTAGAATCATCTTCGTAGCAACACGTTCTTCTTCTTCTGTACGAACCAAATCAGGTATGTTAAAAGACTTGAAGAGCCTATCATAGTCGAAAATCCCAGGAGGTCCGATGCTCGGTCTTGGCGATCTGTAACTCGTAATGTCGGTGTTACATACCACTTCAACCTTGCCGTTCGTTGTATTAAAGACACGCCTGTTGGGAGTCCCAACTTCATAGCCGACTAAGATTCCTTCATCGGCTGCTTCACCAAACTTTGAATGTGCCTTTAAAATTGAACACGGGGACCCGAAAGCTTCAAGTCCACACAAATTGGGCTTTCTTCCATGCATCAGCTCGTAGCATGTTTTATTAAGTCTTTTTACCGTTAACACTCTATTCAGGACATAGCAAGCTGTAGAAACAGCTTCAGCCCAGAACACCACCGGAAGCTTCGAATCAGCCAGCATTGTTCTGGCTCCTTCAATTAAAGTTCTATTCTTCCTTTCAGCCACTCCATTCTGTTGCGGAGTATACGGAGCGCTGAATTGGTGTTCAATCCCTCTTGACAGACAGAAGATCTCCATTTCAAAATTTTTAAACTCAGAACCATTGTCACTTCAGATGAACTTCACTCGTTTATCCATAATGTTCTCAACTTTGGTAATCAGATTCTTCACCAGTTGAGCCGTTTCGTCCTTTGATTTCAGGAAGTATAACCACGAGTATCGTGAGTAGTCATCAGTAATCACCAAGCAATAAGTTGTACCACCTAGACTTCTTACATTCACAGGACCGAAGAGATCCATGTGAAGCAGCTCTAGTGTACTAGCAATTGAGTTTACTTTCTTGGTGAGATGGGACTTCTTGTGCTGCTTTCCCTTTTTGCACGCAAGACATTTGTCTTCAAAATTGAAACTTTTTAAGGGAACACCCAACACAAGCCCATGTCTGACAATATGGTTCATCTTCCGAAGATGAATGTGCCCCATTCTCCTGTGCCACAGTTCAGATTCCGATTCGCTTGCTTTCGTCAAAAGGCACGATTCTTCCGTTGACATTTCAGTTGAACTTAGATCCATCATATACGTATTTCGATCACGTGGAGCCTTCATAACTATCCACTCCTCTGGTATTTGAAAACCAGCCTTTAACACAATCGCATCAGTCTTCGTGAAGTGTACGGTATAATCTTTATCACAAATCTGCGACACACTCAGCAGATTGTGCTTAAGTTCTTCAACAAAATTCACATTTTCTAACGTCATTTTCCCGTTAGTTACCGTACCCCTTCCAGTTATTCTGCCACCACTCTCACCGGCAAAACTGACTCTTGCTCCCTGAACAGGTTTTAAATCTTGTAACAAATTCTTGTTACCAGTCATGTGCCGGGAACAGCCGCTGTCCACAACCCAAAGATTATTGGAAGCCCTGTTCAACTGTTCCTGCACAAACAAAAGAGATTATTAAAATTTGGGGACCCAAGACCTCTTGGTCTTGGGTCGACTAACCTTCTTATCAGAACTCACACACCTTGACTGACCATAGTTAGCATTAGGAAAATTTTCACGAGTCCTAACAGGATACCTCCTTGGAGACTGATAGTGAGGCCAACCAAACTGACGAACATTAAGAGAATTAAAAGAATTATAGCAGTTGGTTTGGTTATTAGTAGTGTGAAAACGAGATGTGTTTCTTTGAAAACCGGTATTATATCTCAAATTTGAATGGTTTTCATTTTTAACATTTAAACGATTACTAAAAACCTTAGTCTCAGTTTTCGAGGGCCTCACCTCTCTGAAACGCTGCTTCAGAGGGCAATCAGCAACAAGGTGCCCTGTTTGATTACATCTAAAACAACATCTATATTCAGCTTTCTTTTCAGCAGATGTTTTAGATGTGGAGGCAGTATTACCACCCGTACGTCTCACATAAGGTGGGACATATGGGTTGAGTGGAGTACTCTTTTGAGTTGATTTAACATTTTCTCCACTAGTGGGTAATACTTCCTTCTCTTTTGTCTTACCCGACTCGGATGACTTATCCGAATCAGATGAGACAGGACTTGAAATTTTAATTTTTGAGACAGGCGAACTTGTTTCGCCTTTACTAACTTCCGGTACTTTACCAGTTTCCTTAGCAGTACCTGTCTGATCAGCTACAAAATTAACAGATTCATGAACACTAGGATTGAAAGTATAATTATGGTTATATGGTGGTGGAACCTCATGGTAACCAATTCCTCCCCTCTTAGGTGAGGAACCTTGATCACTGACGAGGTGATCAAGTATAGCAGAGGAATTCCGGAATTGCTCCAGTTTCCTATTTAGTTCCACCACTTTTACCTGGTGATCAGCAATCTGCTTTTCTTTCTCAGCAATTAACTTGGTTTTCTCTTCTAAAACCTCGTAGCTTAGATCGATCACATCAATTTTTTCAGCTAATTTTGTTTTTAAACTTTTAACGTCCTTTTCACACGCTTTAATTTTTATTCTATAATTATTTTCTCATGTCTTTGTAAAATGATGATCTTCTTTCAAGGTTTTAAATTCGGCATCCAATTTAACATACTGATCAGTAATTGTTGCAAGCTGTTAAGACAAGTTCTCACACTTAGTACAGATAGGTTTAGTACATACCTCGGTGTTCTGATCATCAGCCATGAAGGCTTTTTCATTTTCAGCAGCTTTCACACATTCTTCAGCTGCAACCTTCGCCATGTGAGCTTGCTCAAAGAGTTCTCCAGAGAACATATTCCAGTTATATTCACCAGCATCAGACATCATGGCTCTATTCCCATTGTTATTTCCACTTTGCTGTGTAGTCCTCCCCTGACTACGTTCTACCCGTGCATTAGTGCACTCTTTTGCAAAGTGTCCATTCTGTTGGCAATTGTAACACCTCACCCTTGACTTGTCAAATCCTGGCTTTCCACCTACGAACTTTCTGCCAGTCTTCTTCATGAAACGCTTCACTCTTCTGACTATCATCGCCATCTGCCACTGCAGATCCATCTCCTCCAGATCATCAGGATCGATCTGGTCATAGTCTTCTTCCAAAACAGCAGGGTCCACAATCTTCCCTTGTATGTAGTTCTCGTAAGAAGCAATAAAAGATGCATAGACTGCAAACTGCTCTTCAGCAGATTTGACACTCATTGGCATCTTGGAATAGTTATTGCTTAAAGCACTGGGAGAGAAACTACTTATGGATGCTTGAGGTTTCGAAGCACTTGATCCTCCAGCAACGAAGCAAACATCACCGTTCATGTTTACAGACACATTTCCTTCATGAGAAGAGTCAGAACCTGACTCTCCTTTGGAGTAGTAAGCAGCAGAGTCAGGCTTCGAACTTGAGCCTGAGTTAACTTTGGCACCATACATACCAGGGTCTTGAATCTGATCTGTTGGTGTCTCTTTACGAACCATATTAAGCTCAAAGGTTCTGAGCTTGTTTACTGCTGTCTCCAAATCATAATTAGGAAAGTCTCTGTCTTCCCTCATTAGAACAGTGTACATTTCCCACTTCGGTGGGAGAGCATCGAGAAGCTTCTCAACTATTTCCTCTTCTCTGTAAGCAATCGAATAGTTGTTCAGCTCTGTCATTAGATGATAATATCGGGTGATAATATCATCGAGTGATTCGTTCTTCAAATGCTTGAATACAGAGAACTGGGTCTTTAACAGCTTAATCTTCGAGGCATGAATACCCACGTTCCCTTCGAATCTATTCTCAAGAGCATCCCAAAGCTCTCGTGCAGAAGTGTACTTCCTGAATGTATGGGAAACCTCTTGAGGAAGAGCCATAGTAATTGCAGCATGGGCCTTGCTCTCGGCCTCATACATTTTCTTCTCTTCTTCCTCCATCTTGCTGTACTTCTTAACCACATCACGACCTTCGTACTCCATTGTCGGTGGGATATATCCATCCTGGATGCACACCCAGATCTTTGCATCCTGGTATTTAATATACTGAATGAATCTATCCTTCCACGCCACAAAGTCAGTTCCTTTCATCAACCTTGGGGCCTTAGTAGCCGACCCCGCTTCTACTTCCATTTTGACTAACTCTGAGATGTTAATTGGCGACATCTTCGCGAAAACAAGAAAAACCCGAAAATTCAAAAAATCTTCCAAACAGTACTATAGGCGAAGTTAAGGCTAACTTCGCTTAAGTGTTAACTTCGCTGGAAAATTCTTAAATTCGCGTGACTTGGCGAAGTTGAGAATAACTTCGCTTAAGGTAAGCGAACTTAGGAGGTAAGCGAAGTTGAGGATAACTTCGCTTAGGCGAACTTATGAGGTAGGCGAAGTTGTGGTTAACTTCGCTTAACCTTATATCTTCGCCGAAACCCTACTTCCAGTGACGGCAACTTCGCTTGAAGAACAACAACTTCGCCCGAAGAACACTGAAAATATTCAGATATGTTTTCAACGATTTAGCAGTTTCCGGTCGGTGTTACGGCTTGAATAAGACTGTATAAGGTGAGTATAACACAATCCCAACGAAAACGCGTCCCGCGAATAGGTCAAACGAGACGTTTTCTACACCCGCGTGAAATCCCGAACCTCACAATCGAGCCTATGCTCTGATACCAATTGTAGGTTCCCGGACGGATCTTACACGGGATATCGCTATCTACGCAGGTGCGGAATCCCTGCGTAGGTAGTTACGAGCGTAGAATACGTAAAACACGAACACACGATACAAACGAAACCACGTTATATTATAACTCGAACCACGTCTATTACAGACACTTGACACGTGAAATGATCACAACTATCACGAACTCTAAAACGAACTATCAAAACCCACTCTTAAACAGTAACCCGTAGGTTACTTAAATACACGACAACTTCGCCTCAGGCGAAGTTGTCAATAACTTCGCTCGTTGAACAAGTTCGCCTAGGCGAACTTGTCAACAACTTCGCTTGTTCAACAAGTTCGCCTAAGCAAACTTGTTGACAACTTCGCTTACATACATAAAGATAAACTTAAACACAATTACATTACAGACTCGATTACAAACGCTAGACTATGAACTACTGACATCTATGTACCAACACATCCTGAGGTCTCAGTCCTGTCACATCGTCTCCTCATACTTATCCTAATTTCTAAACATAAGCTTCTTCAAGAAGCAAGCCAACATTGAAAAACTCCTCTAAAAAATCTAAGTTCAAAATTACACCCGCATATATGTCATGCGGAAAGAACAGTGGAATGTGGGGACTTATAGAGGTAGGGTTGTGAAAAGACTCAAATACTCATGAAATATCATGCGCTGGTCACCCAGGATACTCATAAAGTCACCCTCAGGTCATTTTATGATACCCACGTGTAACAACTCGGGTTTTCGAATTAATATTGTATATTAAATACCCGACCCGTTTTGATGTTCGGGTTATTTTTATCACGTTTATTGAGAAGATTAATATGATTATATTATTGTTTAATTATTTAATATTATATAACTATAATTTTCACATATTGGCAAAATCTACCCTAAAACTAAACTTTTAACTTGTAATGTATCCACTTTCAAACTCCAGGGTCTAAACTAAAACTTTGACATTATAGCCCTATACGGAATTTGGATAACCCAAGATCCAGCCCTAACCCAAACCCGTTTATCCATAAACCCTATTATAATCAAGGTGTCTTGGACCTCAATTCTCACAATCAACATGAAAATTGGATCCAACTATGTATTATACCTTCTTAAATCAGCCTAACCGACGTTTTAATTATGTTAAATCGATCTAATTGATTTGATATACCAAATTGACCTAGCCGACTTAAACCCGATCTCGTTGTATATGCATACAACTATATTAATTCAATTAAACTTGCAGAACCCATTTTTATACAATCGCCGTTCAAACCCCCATAGTTAATTAGGTGTGCTTGGCCGTCAGCCTGTTTAGCAATCAAACATCCATACCTGATCGATTAAGGTAATTGATTTATGGTTATTAGTCTTCGGGAATCGTTTAACAAAATCCCTAAAGTTTAAATGATTCATGTTAGTGGATTAAATCAATTACTATTTCTAGGGTTTATGCAAATTGGGATTTCTTACACTGGAAGCATATAAACAATTTTTCTGATTATAACTTGTGTTAGCCACTAGCCAACTTGGTGGCGGCTGGTGGCATTGTGCCTAAGACGTTGGGGTGCAGGGGGCGCGGGTTCGAATCCTCCCTCCCCCAACCCGTTTTTTTTTTTAGGGAGGGGGGGTTAGTTTTAATCTATTTGAATACTTTATTAATATATTTAACCCATCTAATTATAATACAAATATTATAAATGTATTATTTAATCGGTGTTTTATTAAAACCGACGTATTAACTCGTTGTCGTTCTGAACTTTGGATATATGCGTATATTTATGTATATATATGAGTTATAAAGATTAATAAAGGTTTTTATAATAAAGATTTAAAAAGGTTAGTTTATTTAAAATACGTAATTAAAATAGAAAATATACCTTATAATTACTATAAATAATTATTTGGTTAGGTATTTTATTAACCAATGGTAATTTTTATAAATATTTATAAATATTTAATAGTATAAGTACAAATATTTATAAACAATTATATTTTATACAATATTAATTTAAAAGTAATCCTTATTAATAATAAATTCTAAATAAATTATTTTATACCCTTAAAACCCATTCATATATCGTTTTCCCTATTAATCTATTCATTGATTCATTGTATTCCTCGTTATTACACTTGTTAGGATTGTCTTTGATACGCCTCGGCAAGTGTGACGTCTTTTATATCTTCATTCTTATCGAGTACTTTTACTCTTGCTTACTTACTAAGGTGAGTATTGCACTCCCCTATTTTACTTATTTTTTTTCTTTTGGGGACATACGCATAACTAGCTATTTTTATATTATATGGTATTCATACCGCAACTGTTTATCTTGGTGTATTTATCAGTTTGCCCAACTTGCTATTTGCTTATTTACTTTATTTGAACGCATTTTGGTATAGTTCCTCATTGTAGTATGATCATACGACTATCTTTGGCAACCGATATCCATTTTATGGCAACGGTTTAGTCTTTGCTTGGTAACTAATGTCCATTTATATGGAATTGGTTCAGCCCTTTCTTAATGGTTTGATTCACAGGAACAGTTTGCACCTTTATTTATTATTATCATAGTGTCTTAAATCTGGTGTTATACTCACTCAATCTCGTGTTGATAAAATCTATTTGTATTTTTAGATCTTATTTTGTCTTTACTTGTTTTAATGATATTTTATGTACTATGATTATTTGAATCTGACATAATATTTAAA
The DNA here is from genome assembly GCF_021521415.1 of Bidens hawaiensis. Lineage (NCBI taxonomy): Eukaryota > Viridiplantae > Streptophyta > Magnoliopsida > Asterales > Asteraceae > Bidens > Bidens hawaiensis. Next base: position 124,224 of record NW_027497460.1, read on the forward strand.
TTAAATAATAGATATTGACATTTTAAATATTGCATAACAGTACGTTGAGAGCTGTGAGCAATCAGCTCACGCCCCTGCATTTCCACCGTAGGTTGGGGCGTGACACCACATATCATTCACATTATCCGCGAGAACTACATATCCTAGACATAAGTCCAAAATACCCTTCTAGAGAAGAACAGAGCCACCCGTAGATGCGGAAGCTTCCCGCAGACGGAAGGATAAACAGATGACTCCACTTACATAAAAGAGAGGCAGTTACAAACATAAAAGAGAGGCAGTTACAACTAACTCCCTTCTAGAAGATTGGTGGAAATATTCATTGATAGCGACATTCACTTCCTTATGGAGAGCACGTGATATGACAACCAATCAGGAGAAGCCAATTGAACATTCTGTTACGCCCATGCACATAGCTAGCTGTCATCTCATATCAAAAGCAGTCACGTGCCCATTCAGGTAGAACGACACATCTCAGATAGTGACAACACCACCAATCATATTCTCTCACCACCGGCTATAAATACCTAACCCATCACTATGAGGTATTCATTCACAATTCACATATTATAACAATCACTTTGTACTTTCTCTCTCTATAAGAACAGTAATTATCCTCACGTCGGAGGGTGGTTATGGTAAGACCTCTCATCTTGTTCTTCCCGTAGCGAGCTCATGGTGGTCTTGTTTTGTAGCGAGCTCATGGTGGTCTTGTTTTGTAGGATTAGATCCGGATCTAGCTTGACTTTACTCATTTTAGCCTGGTTCATCCGTTAACTCATACCCGGTAGAAATATAGATCTAATCCTAACTAAGATTAGATATGTGTTTCTTCAGGTACATGTATGTATTTGTAGAAGACCCTATTAAAAATCTTATAGAGCTTTCAAGGTTGCCAAATACAAGTCAACTTTTGTTCATGTGCAACTAGGTTTCATGTTAGCTAGTAGAAGCATGCTAAATTGGTTTAAGCAATTGTTGGGTTAAATTTCCATGTGTTCTGTTTGGAGATGCATATCTTGCTCCAATGTTTCCAAGAAAAATTAGTTACAATTTTATGTTTTGGAATTTAATGAAATGATGATGATCACGATATTGAATCAATTATAATTCACTATGTATATGGCTCATGTGTTATTTTTCCATGTACTTATGTTTTATGATATAGATTCTTGTTTTTCTTTTTCTTTTTCTTTTTCTGAGTTGAGCACCGGTGTACAGGTCATCGACATTGAATCTTATAAATTTTAACACCTTGTCACAATAATAGCCGTACACGAAGCCCGGCTTCCTTGTTTTCAACATATACTATAACAAAAGAGCCACGTGGTGTATTGTTTATATGATAATGATTTGGCATAAGTACTGCTCATTTTAGAACGGTGAGGATCAAAATGTATCACGGTTAGGCCAACGTGGTCCATTGTTTATATGATATGAATTTTTATAAATAAATAACGTAATGTGTAAATAACGTAATGTGTTTTATTTTTATATATTAAATGAAGGGTTGAGTTGTTCTACACATACCAACACAAATGAGAAATGTGGAAAATCATAATTAATTGACATGTGTCAAGTAAGGACGAAAGAAAAAATTGTATAAAAGTAATAGTACACATTTTTTCTCTCCACATGCAAGTCACATGTTAATTTTTTTATCATTTTAAAACGTCTATAACATTTTCATATGAGTATTTTTGAAAAATAAAATTCAGCATAATAACAAACATTGTTTATCTTTAATATGAATATGATTTTGTTATATAAAAATAAAAAAATTTACGTCATTGTGTCTTTTTGCTTACCATTGTGTTTTTTTGTCATTGTGTCTTTCTGTTTGTCAATATGTTTTTTTGCTATTATGTCTTTCAACTGATCATTGTCTTTTTTAGAATACTAATAACACCGTTGTGTAATAATATGCAAATATAATGAAAAACACCAACAAATTATATAATATATAAAACACAATGATGAATACATATTACAGAATAACCTGAGACGTAAAACACAATAATGAATACATATAACACAATGGCCTGAAACGTAAGACATAATGATAAATGCATATAACACAATGACCTGAAACATAAAACACAACGGAAGCTACATATTACACAATGAATATAATACCATTTTTCTCAACTTAAGTGAATGTTGAGCACAATGACTAAAAGACAATGATAAGTAGAAAGACAACTGTTGAGCATAAAGACACAATGACGAACAATAAGACATAATGATGTCATCTTTGTTTAAGTTTTATCTTTAATATGAGTATCAATTGAAAAATACAATGACCGAAATCTATAACATAATGCATAGTATAACTCAATTAAAAGATACAATCGACAACCAAGTAACACAATATAAAAAACCCACTAACTTTTTTTATTTTTATATAACAATATGATATTCATATTAAATATAATAAAACGCTTGTTATTATGGTAAAAAAACATTCTAATAAAATGTTGTATGAAAAAGTTATAGACGTTTTAAAATGATGAATGATTTGACATGGGCCTTGCATGTCGAGAGAGAAAGTCATATTAAGTGGGTTATTACCTTCATGCCTTTTTCATTAATTTTATTTTTAAAATAATCACCAACATTCAAATTTATGATAAATGAGTTAGATTCCTTCTAATCATTCTCATTTTTATTATATTTTGTGTTTTAAACTTACCCATTAGATAGATGTAATTCCCTTTGAAATCAAAAACAACATATTAAGATCTACCTGTATAATAAAAGAGTGAATTCTCAAACAATTCCTCTTTTAATAATTAACCAGGAGTCTTCAAATTGTCATATGACATTTTCTATTTTTTTTTATTTTTTAATCTCTTCAAAACAAAAATCACCAATCTCTACGTAATATTCATATTTAGATATTCTAAACCCTAGCAATGAAGACAATCACTATCTTCCCATTCTGCTCAGAATTCCTTTGAAATCTATCAATCATCAATATGTATGAATCAAAGCTTATGTCAATGATTAAACAATCGATCAATCTTCAACTTCTAATGTTGATGTGATCGTTACACAGTCTGATTTGTCTAGTCTTTGTAATCCGATTTAAACAAACAGTTAAATGTAAGCGGATTTAATTTACAATCCATCCTATCAATTTTTGTAATCCGATTCATAGATTCAATTCAAATAATGTTGTTGGCTGTTCAGCATCGATTACCTTTAATTATTCCTGATTGTTATTAATTATGATTCGATATGAATGTTTTAGGTGTTAGAGCGCAACTTAGATTTCGATGGTGTTGTGGTGGATCTCTTGGCAAGCACCACCATGAAGGTATATAATTTAAATAACGGTCTCTTTGTTTTCTAGATATTTATTATGATTTAGGAACTTATTTTTGGTTTTAAACGTTTGGTTCATTTTTCAGTGATTTTTAGCGGGTTGATACAATCGTATGAATAATCAACCTGTTAGAGGCTCCTCTTGCTTCTGCATCTTTGTTTTCCAACGATCTGGTCCTGATTACTCTAGAATTCTTCTAACAAGGGCAGTTAAGGTAAGTTAAAAGTTAGGTTTCAATGAGATATGTAGTATTTGAAGTTTTATTTATAGTTTTAGGTTTCAATAAGATATGAAATTTGTGTTTTTGTTCATTTGCATAATTCATTTGCATAATAAGTAATTGTATTACAATTACAGGCAACGATCCATTGTTTATGAGCTGAGTGATCTTGCTACTCAGTTGTCAAACGGGTGTGTGTTTTCGCTATGTTTAAATTTCAATTCTCATGGTAATAAACATTTGAAAACTAAAATGATCTTTGAATTCTATTTGGTTTATTTAACAACTTTATATGCTAAAAATGTCTTAATTTTGGTGTATTTGATCTTACAGAAATTAAAAGGAGCCGTTGTGGAGATAATTACATAACTGGTCCGTTCCGAAGTAGGCAAGAAAGCATTGTGCATCCCTGGTTTGTAAAAGTAACATGAATGAATTTTGTTTGTTCATTATTTTTTTAAAGTTGTGCTTACTAAATTGCTTATGTTCTAATCAAGCCATGCTTTACAAATATGAGCATTATAGATGATGAAAATATTGACTATTAAGAGAATTTTAATCTAAATCCATACCAATTAAAAATTATAAATTTACCAATTATTATAGTTGTTCTCTTATTATTTAATAACACTTAGCTTATTTGTTTGTTATTTAGGGAGAACAATTGTGTCACTTTCATCATCGTTCCAAGGTAGTACCTGATATATTAACAATAACGATGACCAAGAGGAGCTCACGGCTTTCAGAAGAAGGGTTTTTTTTTTGAACGACCAACTAAAAATTTCATATATATAAGTATAACCGGTTAACATGACTCACTTTACATCCACCAAAAAAGAACCCAACACCACAAAACACCTAGCTTTTATGGTTACATATTAAACCTACACCAACCCTCACAGGATAGGCTAGACAACCTAGACCGATTCTTCACTCATAAATAACCAAGCGTCTTTATATCCCCCACCACACATGCGAGATGAACCGGTCTCGCGTTAAAAATCAACTCGTTTCTAGGCTCTAGCTTTCCAAATGCTCCATATCGATACAAGACAGATTGCATGCCATACTTTCTTTTTTCCCTTTGCGAAGCCCAAATACATGTACAACTCCAATAAATCTCGAACGCAAAAAGCGTATACTGAAGATTGCCCACACCAAGATGAGATAACTTGCCAAACATCTTGCGCGAACTGACACGAAATAAAAATATGCTTTTCTTACACTATCTGTTCTTAAATATTAATACGTATAGGTGTTTTTATAACTTGATTTTATATGTCTTTATGAGCAACTTACTTAGCAAAGAATATGATAAATCAGTTTCAACACGTCGATTAGTGTCATCACAAATGCCTATCAATTTGCAAGATGAATTTTTGACCCAAACTGTTTTTCAAAGCATAGCACACAGGTCAATAAAACAACAAAGGTAATCTTTTTGTTTATCTTTTTTTTTAGAAATAAGCTTATTTACAAATTTAAAATAAGTAATACATTTATGCATTCTTTAGGTGAAGTCTGTAATTGTCGCATGTACCCTCATAAGTTTTCTACCTGGTGTGGAGTGGTATTACAATAGAGTCTAAATTTGGATCCCGTGCAGATCCTAAATTTACATGTCCATAGCACTTGTGACTGGGATCCGAATCATGTAGATACATAAAGAGTGGCTCCATCGGGTCCTTTGATTCATACTTGGAGGCCCAGTTTAAGTGTGTTAATGAGCTGGCCTGACAATCCCAACTCCTAACTCCCAAGATATGTTCAGTCAGGCCAAACATTTACTTATTCAACTGCTGCAACCGCCCAATTCTAGGTTCAAAATTTCGTTAAGGTTACAAGTCAATACTCGGGTTGTGTCTCTAACTGTGTTTGATCGGGAAGCTAGAAAAATGTTAAAAAAGAGTGTCGAATACAGGGTTGATCTTGAGGTACACTTTTTCTTTGGGTGGCATTGAAATATTTTCTAAATTTCCATTTTATACACCTGGTTATATACTCTCAATTATTTCAAAGATTGATATTACCAACTATGATATCACAAGCATCTACAAGTCTTTCACCATTAACAAATCCACTTATGATCACAATCTCCTTGAAGCAGATTTAGAGGTTGATTAGGTGATATTTATAATATTATTATATTTAGGTATTAATACAAAAACTTGTATGTATCATAATTTAGATTAAATATTCATCATTTAACACATCACTTTGTATTAAAATATAGGTTCATCCCTCACACTCAATGAACATTACATCAGTGGATTTTGAATCCCAAGATACATCACTTATGGCCACAACTAATGGGAGGACTTTGTTGTATGATGAAGAAGTCAAGAAAACTATCGTCGATTCGGAGTTGAAGTGTAACTTGATAGTCATAGAGGCATATGGTCTTGATGATTCTACAACTGAATCTGCAACTAAGCCCCATCAAAAATTGATCGAAGGCCTGAAAGCGGTTGCCAATCCAGACCTATTAATTCCAAAGATATTTTTCCAAAATTTAGAGAATTATTATTGCTCTTTTAAATTACTTATTTAGTTACTTGGGGTTTTGAAGTTGGTATTTTATTGTCTTTGTCAAGTTCACTATTTGGATTTGGTATTTTACTATTTTTTACAAGTTGGCTATTTGAATTTGTTTGGTATGTTTACGGCCTTTGTTTGCAATTTATATTATATTTTGAGTTAACATTTACTTTTATTATGAACTATATCAAGAATGAAACAATAATGAACGCACAACTTAGAAATAACCGACTTATATTATAACCAGAAAATATAACTCAAAAAACTGATTACAATATCTTTGGTAAGATGGTGGTGATTGTTGCGTTTGTTGTGTTGTTTTCTAACACTAACTTTGTACATGTATTTATACTAGTAACCCAACTTGGTCACCAACATAATGTGTGTCCACCACTCAAACTTGGCCGCCAAGGTGAACTTGGGCAACAATGTGAACTTGGCCACCAAGCATATGGAAGGATGTTTCATAATACCCCTTAGACTTTAACCGACTTGTTAAAACCTCTTAGGCCCGGTTCGCCTACTTGTGACCCGGAATAGAAATTAATCCAACATTCACCCCCCTAATTTCTGATTCAGATTAGAAAGGTCTTCAACTCCAAGTAACTCGTGCATCTCCGTGAACTTGATTCTTGCGAGTGCTTTTGTGAAGATATTGGCCCGTTGCTCTTTCCCGCTAATGTGCTCAACATCGACCTCGCCGTCGTTGTAGCTATATGGGATAAAATGAAAGAGAGATTTTATATGCTTTGTTCGGTTGTGAAAAACCGGATTTTTCACAAGGGCTATTACTGACGTGTTATCAACTTTCAACAGAACTTTCTGCAATGCTTCTCCAGTCAACTCGCTCAAGTACTCTCGGAGCCATACAGCTTGACATACGGCTGCTGAAGCCGCTTGTACTCCGCTTCACACGATGAGAGTGCAATTGTTGCTTGCTTTTGTGAGCACCATGTAATTGGAGATTGCCCGTATTAAAACATGTGCCCCGTGGTACTTCTAGCATCATCCTCATCTATGTTTTAACTACTATCACTATAACCTACAAGTCGTTTGGACCCGTTCTTCCAGTACTTGATCCCGTAACTCGTCGTTCTCTTCAAATATCTCAATAGGTGTCGTATTGCCATACCATGAGATTCTCGTTGGCTTTGCATAGATCGACTAACAACGCCAAAGAGTACGCCATATCCGGACGAGTGTGTAATAAATACCATAAGCAACCCACTATCTTTCGATACTCGGTTGCATCGAGTTCGACTTCATTCTCGGCTTTTGAGTATTTCACATATGATCCATCGGGACTTGAGACGGATTACAATTTTTCATACCGGTCTCCTTTAGAATTCTTTTGGCGTATCCTTCTTGTGTAATTATTATCTCGTCCTCTCGTTGGAATACTTCGATTCCGAGATAGTAGGTTAACTTCCCTAGATCCGACATCTCAAACTTGGTCGCTATACCCTTTTTGAAATCGAAAATTATACTCGAGCTTGTACCTGTCACAAATAAATCATCCACATACACGGCTACGATCAAAAAATGTTTCCCATCCGTCTTTTGGTAAACCGATTGTTCCTTGGAACATTTTTGAAACTTCATGTCTCGTAGGATGTTATCGAGCTTTGTGTTCCAAGCTCGGGGAGCTTGCCTTAACCCGTATAAGGCCTTTGACAACTTGTAAACTTTTGCCTCCTCGCCTTTTTTCTCGTATCCTTCGGGTTGTGAAAAGAACACAACTTCTTTCAATTCACCATGTAGAAATGCCATTTTTACATCAAGATGGTGGATTTCCTACCCGTTAGATGCAGCCAATGCGATTAGTAGCCGAACGATCTCTATTCGGGCTACCAGAGCGAAAACATCATCAAAGTCAATCCCGGGTTGTTGCACGTAATCCTTTGCAACCAACCGAGCTTTGTACTTGTTTATCGTTTCATCCGCATTTCGTTTGATTTTGAACACCCACTTCAACCCGATACATTTTGCACCCTTTGGAAGTTCGATTAACTTCCATGTTTCATTCTTGTTTATCGAATCGATCTCGGTATTCATAGCACGAACCCATTCTTAGTTTGACTTAGCCTCAAAATAGCTACTCGGTTCACCATTTGCTGTGAGAAACAATTCCTCATAGTCAGAATCAATATGTAACACTTAATCTTCTTGTAACCGTTTTGGTAAAACTGAGACCCGGGTTGAACGTCTTAGACCTGTTTGGGCCTCATTTTCACCTGAATGGACCTATGACCCATTAATCATCGACTGAACTTGAGAGCGTTTTGAGGAATTAGGCCCGATATGACTTGGTTCGCCTGAGTCGTTGGACTCGGGTTGAACCGGTGATGTAGGTTCAGAGCTTCGGCTACCCGGGTTGCTTCTAGACGTTTCTTCAATAGTGGGTTTGATTTGACCAGTTCCATTGTCAACCCCCCCCCCCCCAAACAATAGAAAACATACCCGGCGCATAGTTATTCTTCTCCACTTTCTTTACCCAATTCCACCCTTTGTTTTCGTCAAACACAACGTCTCGACTAACAACAATTTTCCGGGTGTTCGGATCGAAGAGACGGTATGCTTTTGAACCCGTCTCCGACCCGAGATAAACGAGCTGTCTTGACCTATCATCAAGTTTCTTCAGATGTACACTATCACCTTTAGCATACGCCATGCACCCAAATACTCGAACGTGTTCAATAATCGGTTTCTTTTTCGTAAACTGTTCATATGGAGTTTGATCAACCAAGGCCCGGGTTGGCACCCGATTGATCAAAAAGTTGAATGTCGGACCGCTTCTCCCCATATATAATTCGGTACTTGCATCGCCTTTAGAATACTCGGCACCATCCCCATTAAAGTTTGGGTGGTGATGTAGGTTCAGAGCTTGGGCTACCCGGGTTGCTTCTAGACGTTTCTTCAATAGTGGGTTCGATTTGACCAGTTCCATTGTCAACCATACCCCCCCTAAACAATAGAAAACATACCCGGCTCATAGTCATTCTTCTCGACTTTCTATACCCAATTTCACCCTTTGTTTTCATCAAACACAACGTCTCGACTAACAACAATTTTCTGGGTGTTCGGATCGAAGAGACGGTATGCTTTTGAACCCGTCTCCGACCTGAGAAAAACGAGTTGTCTTGACCTATCATCAAGTTTCTTTAGATGTACACTATCAACTTTAGCATACGCCATGCACCCAAATACTCGAACGTGTTCAATAATCGGTTTCTTTTTCTTAAACCGTTCATATGGAGTTTGATCAACCAAGGCCCGGGTTGGCACCCGATTGATCAAAAAGTTGAATGTCGGACCGCTTCTCCCCATATATAATTCGGTACTTGCATCGCTTTTAGAATACTCCGAACCATCCCCATTAAAGTTTGGGTGGTGATGTAGGTTCAGAGCTTGGGCTACCCAGGTTGCTTCTAGACGTTTCTTCAATCGTGGGTTCGATTTGACCAGTTCCATTGTCAACCGCACCCCCCCCCCAAACAATGGAAAACATACCCGGCTCATAGTCATTCTTCTCCACTTTCTTTACCCAATTTCACCCTTTGTTTTCGTCAAACACAACGTCTCGACTAAAAACAATATTCCGGGTGTTCGGATCGAAGAGACGGTATGCTTTTGAACCCGTCTCCGACCCGAGATAAACGAGCTGTCTTGACCTATCATGAAGTTTTTTTAGATGTATATTATCAACTTTAGCATACGCCATGCACCCAAATACTCGAACGTGTTCAATAATCGGTTTCTTTTTCTTAGACCGTTCATATGGAGTTTGATCAACCAAGGCCCCGATTGGCACTCGATTGATCAAAAAATTTTAATGTCGGACCGCTTCTCCCTATATATAATTCGGTACTTGCATCACCTTTAGATTATTCCGCACCATCCCCATTAAAGTTTGGGTGGTGATGTAGGTTCAGAGCTTGGGCTACCCGGGTTGCTTCTAGACGTTTCTTCAATCGTGGGTTCGATTTGACCAGTTCCATTGTCAACCGCACCCCCCCAAACAATGGAAAACATACCCGGCTCATAGTCATTCTTCTCCACTTTCTTTACCCAATTTCACCCTTTGTTTTCGTCAAACACAACGTCTCGACTAAAAACAATATTCCGGGTGTTCGGATCGAAGAGACGGTATGCTTTTGAACCCGTCTCCGACCCGAGATAAACGAGCTGTCTTGACCTATCATGAAGTTTCTTTAGATGTATATTATCAACTTTAGCATACGCCATGCACCCAAATACTCGAACGTGTTCAATAATCGGTTTCTTTTTCTTAGACCGTTCATATGGAGTTTGATCAACCAAGGCCCCGATTGGCACTCGATTGATCAAAAAATTTTAATGTCGGACCGCTTCTCCCTATATATAATTCGGTACTTGCATCACCTTTAGATTACTCCGCACCATCCCCATTAAAGTTCGGTTTCGCCTTTCTACCACGCCATTTTGTTGTGGATTGTACGGGGCGGTTAAACGCCGAATAATTCCACTTTCATCGCAGAATCGATTAAATCACGTGAAGTGAATTCTCCGCCCCTATCGGTTCGGAGAGTTTTCATTGGTGAACCCGCCTCTGTCTTGATTAGGGCTTTAAACCTCTTGAAACTTTCAAACGCTACATGTAACACCCCGGCTAAAGCGGAAACGCCTGAGTGTGACGTACATATTGCCCAAAACACATGTGAAACTATTAAGTGAAAATATTATCATTAATTGATTTAAACATCAAGTACACAAGTTTGTTACAAGAAATACATGAAAAATTACAAGAACAATTTCACAACTTATCCATTTATTGATATACCCTAAGTTCTAATGTCTTCTTCATGTGTCAACTTCGAATAGATGTACCTGTAGCATATATATAAAATAATGTCAGCTATATGAATAGTTGGTGAGTTCACACAAGTTTTGATATACGTACATAAAAATCATACAATTCGATGAACAAGTGTAAATGAGCAAGTAATGTCATTTCCAACTGGGATTGTGCACCAGCGTACTCAGATAAGCGTAAGTATGGTCCTTTCCAGTTGGGATTGTGCACCAACGTACTCAGATAATGAGGCCCTTTTCCACTCATAACAACAAATGTATTAAGCGCAAAGGGGGGCGTATGATCATACTATCTTGAAGTAATCCATGAGCAAGTAATTTATAGCAAGTAACAAGTAAACACACAAGTCCATGTAGCAAATTGTAGTTTGTAAATAATGAATAAACGAAATTGAATTATTGATAGGATATATATGCTTCCCCCAAAATAGTTAAAAAGGGTAAAAAGGGAGTGTGAGAAACTCACCTTGAAGTTGAAGACAAAGTTGAAATAAAACCGAAAGTGCGTAAATGAATCCGAAGCAATTTGAACGTCACAAACTAGAACTAAAAGTACAAAATTAATATTAACTAACGTCTTATAAAAGTAGATAAATCGGTTTGTCGGGATTTAAAGGTGTTGAATGTACATTTTATAGAGTTGGATATTATAATATTATTTTGTACATTAACGAACTATTAACAAATTATTAATTTAATATTAGTTAAATTATAAGCCTAATATCATGTTCGAATATTTTAAGGTTACAGAAATATTGGTGTCAACGATATATTTTATTTTGAAAACCGAATATATTAACGAATTTTAAGGTTTAACAAACAAAAATATCTATTCAAACATATTTCTATATATATAAGTTAAACTAGTTTTTAAGCGAACTTGTCGGGTTTAAGATTTAAAATGTTTATGAGTTATGGATTTTTTAACGAAATTTTAGTTTGAGAATAATTACGTTGGCGTGTTATAAAATTTAACGCAATAATAATTATTTATATTAATCGGGTTTCTAACGAAAACTTAACGGAAACGAAAGTCGGGTTTTTAAGTGAAAAAATGGTCAACTATAATTTATATTTAATTTTGTTTAACTTAAAATAATTTTATTTGATTTATAATAATTAATATAAAGGTTTTAGAAATAAAACTAAAAAACACATTGACCCGGGATCGAACCCGGGTCCTTATGGACACAACACAGTAGACTAACCACTGGACCAGCTTAATGCTTTGAGAACAAAATGGAAACAAAAAATTATATATGATACAATCAGTTCATCATCTTCCTCAAAAAAACCTTAGAATTACAATAAGTAAATTCATTCCATGTTTGTTAAAAGTGAGTTAGGGGTTTTGTTAGTCGCTTAAAAACAAGTGGAAAACATATAAAGTTTACCTTAAACCGTGCCGGAATGATGGTGAACGAACCTCGCCGGAAAAACGAAATTGAGAGATTATTACAAGATATTGAGAGTGTTTGAGATGAAAAAGATGATTGGTACAAGTTTAGTTGAAGGTGAGGGTCATATTTATAGTGTTAATCGGAGCGTTTAATGTTTAATTGTTGTTATTGAGTTATAAAAATATCCGGCCGTTTCGCGACGGTCACGGGTTAATTAATCTTATATGACGAGTTATAATAACAAATTTTCAGGTTAATAGGTGTCGTCGTTACGCGATTTAATTGAGTCCAAACGTGTTTAAAAAAAGTATATAAGGCGAGCCGGAGCCAAATTCCGGCGTCCGGAATTGGTAGACGGAAAAACGGGTTTTTTTTTGGGGGGGGGGGGGCGCTGGGCATTTCTTATAGACATTATTAATTTAAATATAATTTACAAAACAGCCCTTGGACTTTCATATTATATTAAAATAGAATTTAAAGTATAATTTACAATATGAATCTTATACTTTTAAACGTCATAAAATGATATAAAAGTTTATGAAGTTAGATATTTTTCCTATTATGCCCGGATAGATCGGGTCTCGTTTAAGTAAGTATGTTAGGCCTGGAAGTTTCGTTATTAAATCACACGAAATGGAAAAAGAACGAATAGTGGCTATTAAATGTCGTACTTGTTACTAAATAAATGAGCGACTATTATATATATAATATATGAATGATGTTAATACATCGAAACATCAAATCAAGTCGGTTATCAAATATAATACAAATACGTTTTGCCGAAACTTGAAATATATATTTATACATATGTTTATAAATTAAAAACATAAACTTTAAAACGGGTCGGATTTTCGGGTTTGAAAAGTAACGAATGATACAGGACTTACAACTTTTGGAAATTTCGTCCCGAAATTAAATAAAAATAAAATTTTAAAAGAGAACAACTAATATACGAAGTTGCTAGAAGTTTAAACAATTTTATACATACATAATAAAAAAAATAGAATAACGCCGATCTTTTAATGACCCAAGAGAACGCCACAAATAGAAAATATGACAAGGACACTTATATATAGGATGTACCAGCGGCGTATCCACCATGCTCTTATCATATTGTGTTTGTCCCGTTCCCCAAAATCATTTCAAGTTCTGAGTTATTTCACACAACTAGACTTATTATATTTTCCATGCGAGGGCTTTGATAATTACGTGTCGACCCATAATTACCTCTATCGCCGGATGGTCCATATATTGTGCCCATATTGTGTGGTTTTAAGACATAGACCTTAGATATATAAATAAAATTCTCATATATAACGTTAAAAATAAAATAAAAATAATGAATTAAAAGGGTAAACCATTACAAAACACATTGTTATACCATTCAGGCCAAGGATAACGCAAAAACACTAAGTCAAATAAATGAAATCATCGTAGTCTGAAACAAGTAAACGATGTTGAAAACAAAATAAAAGATGTAATGAAAATAAAGAATGGAAACATTTGAATTATGAACATCGTAACATGTAATTGAAATAATAGGGTTGAGAATAACGTGGTAAGTAAACGTAGCATTTAACCAATGAAATATGAACATGTAATTTGTTAACGCATTGGGTTCGAGAATAGTTTAAAACGAACGAAACTTTTAAGTATCAAAATATCATGTGTTTAAAAAAAATGAAAATCTCCAATAGAACATTGGCGTGACCAAGTTTGTGAAAAGAAAAAAAAAATTATATCTTACAAACATGTAAATTGATAATAACTTGAAATGAAATGGATAAAAGAAAATTTTAATATTTAACATATTGAAATCGATTAAGTTTTTGAAAAGGAAAAAAAAAATCAATAGTAACTTTGTGCTTATCAAGTATATAATTAGAACTTCGAAATTAAAATAAAGTAATTGTCTTAAATTGATAAAATCAAGAACAATAAAATGGTTCAAATAAAACATTAAGTGAAAGAGAAGTACAAGAATAAACAAAACAATTTGTGTAAAAATATAACATCAGATAAACTCGACATGTACATGGGACACAGTCCCGGTTCTAAGTAAACGAATTCGTTTGGAGAGAACCGGTCACGATAGTAAAATGTAAAAATAAAATGAAAATACGGTTTCTATTAGGTCACTATGTACACATACATGTTCATAGTCCCAATTTTCACTTAACGGTTACGTTGATGGGAAATTGGTCATAGATCACAGAAATTGAAATAACAAACGTAAACTGATTTAATAAAGAGAATAAGAATGATGTACGAATTTACGTTTCGTAAAATACAACTGAATATGGATCAAAGATCAATGAACAATCAAAATAAACTTCGTAAACAATATTTTCTAAAGACGTGGATGTAAATTCACTTTGGGTGCGTTCGAAAAAAAATACGTGACGAAGAAGTTAAAGAAACAAAAATGTTTCTTGTGACGCTTGTCTTCTCGAATGTCGGTTTATTTGGGGTAGGAGAGGTTGACGTGGGAGGTGGTGTCATGATTTCTTAGCCGAAACTCATTGGCGTTAATGAAGGGGAATGAAAAGAGAACTTTAATCTTACAAAAATCAGTTGTAAATCGTGATGCTTTTAAATCTAATGGTGAAATAAAATTTATTTAGACAAAAAGTTTTTAGCTATCGCAAAGACTTGCAAATTTTATGAAACTTCCACATAAAAACAACTGTTTTCTTTTGGCCCGCGGCCTAGGTATAAAGGAAAGAAATTATTGTCAAGGTATCCGACTTGTTGAATGAAAAAATAGCCTTAAAGAGGCTTAAGACTTGTTTGGAACAAAAAGTTTACTTTAAATATGGTTTGAATAAATAATTACATTATTATTAGTGGTGACGATAATACTAATAATAATATTACTAATAATAATAAATAGTATTCATAAATTTTTTAAATAATAATATTGATAATGATGGTAATAAAAATAATGATGACGTTAATGGTACTAATAATAATGGTAGTAGTAATATTAATAATGATGTTATTAACTTTAATAATAATAATAATAATAATAGAGGTAGTAAATCTTTTTTAAAGAAAATCCATTTGATTAAAAGTAAAAAACAGCCAAGGATTTGGGTTTAAGCATGAGGTGTTAGTAAAAGAGATAAAATATAGGAAAGTATGCAAAAGAAAATATAGACGAGTTTGATGAGTTTTGTAAAAATCTAAGTATTGAAACCGGAAAATCGTGTAGGGTCAACAAAGGATGCAGGGTTAGGATATTGCATGGCGGAAACCAGTTAGGCCTTCCAAAATATGGCGAGTGTGCTAAGGTCACCACAATGTTAGTAGGCTTGAAGCATTAGGTTAGACATGTGATTGAGACAAATGGTTAGGTACAGGTCTTGCAGATGGGGGTGTTGAGTTTGGGTAGGTCTTAGATGAGATAATTGGTAACTGAATCTACCACGGATATCAACGTTTCGGGGAAATAAAGTGGTGGAATTTACACATACTGTACAAAGGGTGTGTTTTAGCGTGAGGCCTTTCGGTTGGGTTTAGTTTGTGTTTCCAAGAATGGTACTGGGTTTGAATTTGAATTAATTGTAGCGATGAAGGTAGGTGTGGTCAAACGTGGGGTGATCGGGATTGCGGAGGCCATTTACTTGATAGCTTGGATTGTCATTTTGCCGGTTGAGTGCAACAACTAGGAATACGAGAAGGCGTGATACGAAACGTGAAGAATTTGCATAACTTGGGACGTAAGTATGAAAACGACTAATAGATACATCAATGAAAACAAGTAAAGAAAAGAAATCGCATAAAATAAATTTGAAATCGAAATTGGAATTTCCATGAAACGTCATAAGTTTTCACCTTTCAATAAACGAAAACCTCATAAATTGTTGAATAATCATATGGAAAAAGTATTAAACTTAACAATAAATAGTGAAATCGAATTGAAAATCGAGTGTTTATGAACCAGCATGACTTTTTAAATTTTCACTTCTAAAACATAAGGGTAAATGAATATGGAAATATAGTAATCGAATTGAAATTCGACCATTCATGTATCATCATGACCTTTCGAATTTTCAATTCAAAAATGTAATAAAAAATAACAAAGGAACCATCTGTAATTCGGTTATTACTTTGAAAACTTTTAAAAGTTTAAGCCGTAAATGAGCGTATAAATAAAGAAAACGTGTCACCAAATTTTTAAAATTTAACTATTCTCGTATAAAATGCGTAATTAAATCGAACCGAAAGCTGGGTATTCGTGTACAGACTTCCAGTTAAAAAACATTGTAAAATATAGAGGAGTGCGACCATATTCTTTTCACAAAGAGAACATGGTCGCGTTTGAAAACTTAAAGTTGTGATTCATATGGCGTTGAAAGTGGTATGCTTTGGCTTAATAGAGTTCATGCTCTTTCCTAACTCTCCAGATAAGCAACCGGGTCCCCCCATCTGATTGGGATTTATACGCATTGCTTATCCTTAGGTTTCAATAACCTTGGTGTCAAGAGTTTCGGAAAACAGGAATGTCACCCTTACAGTTACTGCATACCCGCCATAAAGAACCATCTTTAAGAAGAATAAATATCGGAACACCACAATGAAAATCAATAATTGAAAATGTTGGAAAAATCTTTGCTTTTTAGGCATAAGCCTTGGACTTGTGTGTGCTTGTGTAATTGAAGTGATTGAATCATCAGTATAATAGTAACAACTAAGTGCTT